>NC_136619.1:32728719-32987597 GCF_933228915.1 Telmatherina bonti | reverse complement strand
GCAGCTTGGGCAGAGCGAAAGAGAGTCTTTCTAATTAAATTACAGTAGGTCGCATCTCAGCGTCTCTGGTCCCAGACTGAGTAATTATCCTAATGAAGGAGAGAAATTAGATCATAAAAGTGCAGCAAGAAACGAATGCATCCTTTCAGACATGGAGTAAATGACTACATAAAGCATTTCTGATTATTTAGTTTTTGCTTACAGAGAAAAATGCTTTTGTTCGCTGTGCAAACAACATTGCGCCCGAGTGTTTGTCTCACTTTGTGATGGAGTGTAACTACTACTCTACATGTATGCACAGATTGTTGAGAAAACTGGCTAATCGGACAGAAAATGACCTGATTTCTTGATACTATTATCATCCACAGAGTCTATTTAACACTTTGTATATACTTTTAAACCCCCTCCTCCTCCCTCCCCACTACAGCCGGAGTATTCCAAGATAACCTGGATGGTGTGATTCCTTCCTTCCCATTATTGTCCCTCTGGCAGATCAGATACTGCTGAGTTCACCGGACCATACAAATCTCATCCTGTGCCATTGTTGTTCTTTCCCCCTCTTACCCTGTCCTTTGTCATGTTGACTGTCTACATAGTTTTTTTTTCCTTCCACTGACTGCAAAAGGGCAGGCATGAGAGGTTAAAGCAAAGTAGGATCTGTCTGTGGAAAACTAACCTCTTCCCCACTGACTCTACAAAAGGAAGTGCCATCCCATGATTACATGACTGTGTTGTAGGTGGAAAAACTGGCCCGCACTTTGTTTTTAGTCATCAGTCCTTATATTGACTCGTCATGCCCTTGAAACGCTGAATGTGGTTTGGTAGAAGTACCAGATAGACTGCAAGGATAACAAGTCTGCCATCTGCTGGAGAAATATTATTTCTCCAGCAGAAATATTATTTTAGCTAAATTTACAAGCAGATTTTTTATTCGTGGTATTCTGGAGAAGTTGTAGAGTATGTTGATTAGTGAAAGTTTAAGAATCTTAAGTGTTTTTTATATTTATTCTTGTATAAATACTCTGATATTTTATGTCTTATAAGTAAATCAAGATGAAAAGAACACATTTTGGCAAATTAATATGACACAAATATGCTTGGCTGCTTATTAACATGTAAAAAAAAAATGTCTGATTGGATATTAAGGTTTAAAAAATGTTTGAACTTTCCTTTCAGTTTCTGTTGTTAAGTAGCAATGACTGCAGCTGAACGTTTCATGCATGTAGTGATCAGAACCTGCATTTTGGCTTGGAAGGATTTTAGCTCATCCCTTCAAACACATCACTTGCGGTTCTGGTGTGTCCTCACATAAACTCCTCACTTTCAGCCCGTCTGTAATATTTCTGTTGGATTAAGGCCAGGACTTTGACTTGGCCTTTCTAAAACATTTACTTAATTCTTCTGTAGCCATCTTGTGGTTGAAGAGCTTATTTGCTTTGGGAAGCTTTGCTACATGACCTAGTTTCTCCTCAGATTCACTTCCTGGACTGACACCTTCACAGTTTTTTCTTCCCTTTTCATCTGTGTCATTCATATATTCCTTTTTCTACTCATTCAATGGCAACCTGCCAGGGCACAGATGCCCCCAAGACATGATGACCTTGTTTCATTTATAGGTTAAAATTCTTACACAAGAAGTCAGTATTTGCTTTATATTTCAAAATAAAGTTCTATTTTAGTGTTGTATAACCGCAAAACATTTTAACAACAGTTTTCAGGTTTTTTTTACTTGGTCTTTTGCAAACTTCAGCCAAACAGCAACTTTTTTTTGGAGAGCATTTGCTCTGTCCTTGAAGCCCCTCCATGCACATCACTGTGGTCCAGTGGGCTTGTGAGAAAACTTTAGCCAGAAACGCTACTCGAGGTTTTTTTATGAACTAAGACTCTTACACATTTTCATCTTAGAATGATCTTTACTGTTCAGTCCGTCCTCACAGGTGTAAAAATGCTCTTCATCTCCATCTATTTGAACAGTTTATACGACTCAGATTGATAGAAGCCAAACTATTTAGAGTTTAATTGGATCTACAACCTTTTTCAATCCTGGTGAATATGAACATGTTTTCTGAGATCATCAGAAATCCTAATTGTTCAATCCACAATCCACTTCTGAAAACATCGATTGTGAGAACCAGACTCTGGTTCCAGTTCTTTAAGTAAAACCGAGCGACTCGCTGAAACCTGGTTGTGCACCTCATCTCCTAAAAATAATTGAACTTTTGTGTGATTTCATGTGACTGTGTATTCATGAGGTTTTCATGCTTTTTTTTCTTACAAATATAATGAATCAATTCTCTCAGTAATTAAGTGACCAAATGTAGTTTTTTATTTAAAAAAAAACTAAACAAAAAAAAAAGTCGTTAGTTTAATTGGGTTCTATATTCTCCATCTTTTAAGATCTTCTATATATTTGAGAGCTTCGGCTTCATCTGTGAGCTGTTTTTTTTTCCTCATTTTCTCCTGTAGGGGAAAGATAACGGTTTATCTTATTTTGGGGGTCATTACTTTAAAGAATTTATATGAGTTGGAAATTGGTTTGAGGATAAAAATAATCATGGCTTCTGATTTATTTGTTGCTTGTATTTTTAAGCAAAAATACCAAATATCCTCCATATCTACAGCTTTTTAGATACAGACTCTTATTATTTGTGCCAGATGTTATAACAAAGGTGGAAATGTTAAAGGATAATTTGCCATGTAGAGTATAAGGTTTTAAATAAATAACTCTAAGTTGCATTTTTACTTAATCATAATCAGAATAACATAAAGATTAAAAAAATGATAGAATAAAATAGTAAGTGTCATGTGGGGAAAGATCTGAATTTCTCTTTTGCTGGTGCAGGTATCAAACCCCCCATTGATGTAATTATCCTACCCCACTCCCTTCACACAAACAGTTGAGAGTGAGGGAAATGGAGGGAAAATCGACTCAATATTATTGTGATTGTGTGGTTTGTGTGTGTGTGTGTGTGTGTGTGTGTGTGTGTGTGTGTGTGTGTGTGTAATACATGATTTGCAAACTGTATAAACTAATTTGTGTGTAACAATGGGTAGTTTTATGTGCATGACATGGTTTGTAAAACTGTATAAACCCATTTTGTGTGTAACTTTGAAATATACTTTTAGACGCACACACAAATATCTTAAAATATGTGCACAAAAAAAAAAAACAACTGACACACATCTATATGTCTTCTATAAAAACCCAAATGGCCCAGCTTTCCACCTGTACCTAAACAAACAGTCTTGTGCGAAGCTGTGAGGTTCCAGGAGGGGTGAACATCCTCTCGAGCACCTGTAAACTGACCTGTGCGTTTGTGTAGTTTTGTCTGTACCTACCAGGCAATTCGTGCACATGTATTTAATGGCTTGCAGTAGGAGCAGTAGTGTAGTTGTCCCTTAAGAAGTGGGTACACTCTCAAGTTTTTGCCCTTCTTTTAAAAACAGAAAAAAAGTAGACCAGAAAACCCCTATTTCAGAAAAAGTGACATGTAAGACTATTTTGTTTAGAGTAGTTTATGTTTGCTTGTTATCACATCATTTCTGCTCTTTGGTGTCAGGGAGGAAGAGGTATAAACTGACTAAACCAATACTGGCACAGTGAGAGACAAGGCTCAAAGACATAAATACATGTGACTTTATTATGTTCAGCTGATGACTAACTACACCACTGCAGCATAGGTAACCTCACCTAGGTACATGTGTCGGGATGTTTGTAATTGTAAAAGCAGAATCACAGGGGGTTTAAAAGTGAGTAAGAAGTAAGGTATACCCTGGACTACACCACTGTGTAGGAGCCTTGCTAAACACAAATCTATTTGTGAGAATGACAGTCAAAAATCTGCACATAAAATATTATTGTTTGTACATTTTTGCAATTTCTGTGTATTTTCATGTGTGTGTAATTTCTAGATATGTATGTGTGCGTTTGAAAATACATTTTGAAGGACCCAAAGTTACACACAAAAGGGTTCATATGGGTTATACGCACAGAACTAACACATAAGTTAGTTTATCCAGTTTGTAAATTGTGTATTACACACACACACACACACACACACACACACACACACACACACACACACACACACACAATAATATTATGTCGATTTTCTCTCAATAGAGGGAGAAGTGAAAGAGAGAACAGAAAGGATGCCTCGGTGTCTCCAGAGAAACCGTCTTAAAGGGGGAAAAAGTCTACATTGACAGTCAGCTTCAGTCTCCACACAAACTGATGTCTCAGCACCGAGCCTGCACCTGTCTGCATCTGAACCTCTACTCCTCATTCCGGTTCGCTCAGTTTAAACCCTTCCTATGTAAATCCCACGTGGCTTTCTCCTCAATAGGCTCATTTATATGTGCTTTGTGAAAATGATTTGTCAGCACTGTTTAGCCACAACAACTGCGTACCATCATGAGCTGGAAAAACGTGTTCTGTCTCTTTCTCTGAACGTTGATGGCCAAAGGCAAGGATCCAAGCAAAGTTTCCTCCTAGAAGAAACTGCCACTCAGCACAGTTTGACAACATGAGTCAATGATCAGGCCACTTTTCATCTGCTTCTGCCATTTTCTCTAATTTTATTCATACACATCATCTCACTAGAGGCTTGCTTTTCACAAATGTCAATAGTTATTGAGAAAGGGTGTGTGTGTGTGTGTGTGTCCCAATCTTTCCCAGCAGTCCGTCCATCCAGTCTGATTACCTCCTCGTGTGTCCCGTTGCCAGCAGCAATTAATTAATGACCCATTTGCTTAATTGCAAAGAGCCAGCAGGACAAAGAGAAAAGCGGACAGGGTGATTACGTGGGGATTGCAAGGGTAATGTTTATCTTAGGGTTTCGCTGTGAGGGAGAGAGCAGGTGAGCCTAAGCTGGTCGAGGTTGACGTCTTGACTGCATGATGGAGTGTTTTCCTGTCCTCTGTAAGCACGGGCTTGCATGTCTACAGCGACGTTACAGAAGCTTCAGGTTGTGCCCCGTCCCTTTGTGTGTCGTTGTGCTGAATGTGCTTTACCCGAATGCTGCACACATTGTGAAAAGTCACCCGTTCGCTCCGGCCATCTGTCGCAGCCGTGCCCGGGCTTTCCTGCACAGTTTGTCCACAAGCTGTGGCTGTCACTTGGTTCACCCGTAAGAAGTCACTTGAAGGTTTGTCCTAATTTCTGTTCAGCAAGGGTCAGTGCCGGGGCACACCTCAACCTGGGACTCATTTTAGAAGAAGCTGTAAAGTCGAAATGGGGATTTTTGTTTATTTAGATTTTCTTTTTGCAATGGTGATGTGCAGTTCATGTTTTCTTTTATACAAGAAGGGAAATATATATATATATATATATATATATATATATATATATATATATATATATATATATATATATGTATGTATGTATGTATATATATATATATATATATATATATATATATATATATATATATATATATATATATATATATATATATATATATATATATTTAAAAAGTTTTATTTTCCAAAAGCTTAAGAAAACAAATCTCAAACTTTGTTTATTTAATCAACTAGGGGTGGGAAAATCGAATCGAAAAATCAAATATCGGGATTTTTTGCTTCACAATTTTAAAAAAAAATTGTTAAAATATTGATTTTTTTACAAATAAAAAATTTAAATTGTTTTTAGATAATTTAAATAATTTTATAAAAATAATTGTTAAAAAAAATTTGAATTTATTTTTCCAAATAAAAAAATAATCCATGATAGAATTTTTGTCATTTTATTGTTTTTATTGATCTTTTACTTGTCTTCTTGGACATTAAAGCAGCAGAATGATGATCTGACTACTGTGTTGTTTTTTTCCTAATTGAAATCAAGAAAAATGATGAGCAAAAAAAAGTTTGGTACTTTTTTTTTTTTTTAATCTACAAAAATGATCAGTATTGAAAAATTCTGAGAACCACAATTTAAATTGAATCAGCACACAAAAAATTGGAACCGAATCGAATCGGGACATAAGCATATCGTCAAAGCTCTATAATCAACTTCATCCACTTCCTAATATAAATCTATATTGTCATTTGGGGGTTAGGGTCGTTAATATGTTCTGGACTTTTCTAAGAGGTTGCTGAAAGTGGTTAGTTTAAAAAAAAAAAAGTTTCACATTATGACTTGAAATGTTTTTGCTTCTTTGGAAAAAATAGTTGGAGGTCAGTAGAAGAGACAGTTTTCCCCTACATGAGTCATTTCTGACTTATAAGACACGCTGCACACATGACTTCAGTAGCAGTCAGCTGTCTGTCTGACAGAAACAGATCTAGACAGAAAGTGCATTCGGACAACAGACTCATTGGATAAAAATCTGAAGGACTTCTTCATGTTCTGTCAGAAACGGCTGAGATGACTGATTTTTTTCCCTGCTTCTTCCACGGTTTAGCTTTCTGAAGCGGCATATCCAAATCGCATTTCACATTTACTTTGGATGTAAATCAGTTAGAGCTCAATAAATGAAAATAAAAACTAAACCCACACTCTCGAACAGGAAAAATGAGTTTTCTCTTCATTTTCAGACATTATATTTGTATTCAGTTATCAGGCTAATTTATTTATTTATGATACAAACATTCAGCCTTTCCAAGGTTTTTTTTTATGGACCACTGTGAGCTTTTTTTCTTACATAAACCTTCTATTCTCTGTTTCTTAATCTGTTCATGGTTGCTTGTTTTTCCTAAGCAAAGAGGGTCATTGTCTTTCCCTACTGTAAGTCTCATTTGGGAAGAGCTCACATGTTCTTTGTAGGATTTAAGTAAAAGCAGTGTGGAGGGAGACCAAATGGTTTTTTAACTTTTTGGGATTGCTGTGCAGCAAAACTGTGGATGTTGTTTGGATGTTTGTGATGGAGGATTAAACTCCTTGTTCCAGATTTCTTCCTGTAGCGCAGTTTTTGGAAAGTATCCTCCAGAAACTGGCAGCAGACTCGGAAGTTTCTTTTCAGTTCATCTTTAACCTGCAGCGGTCCGGCGAGCTCTGCTTTAATAACAGCAGCCGGTACCAGTGCTCCTCCTCCATCTTGCTGGGGTCTGCCTCAGAGTGATAGCAGGTTTTTAGCCTCAGGCCTGTCCATCTGCTCCATCAAGGGGCACTCTAATCTGACCATAAAGCCTATGAAAACTCAGTTTTCATGTACTGCTAGACTCAGTGTAGATGTTATACCTGGTGAGTCGTATTGAGTATTGGTCATGTCTCAGCTTTCACTGAGTTGACCAAGTCTGGACACTCTGAGAAGGTTGTGCATTTGTCGGCACAAGAAGATGCATTGCATTCCTGTTACATATTCAATGCAATATAACATGATATTATATATTATAGTATAATATCACAGATTATCACATTAGTCCACAACTTAATACAACTTCTAACCTGAAGATGTTTAAATTTATTTGGTGGATGTTGTAAAATTTTCATATAAACAATTATGTTGTCATTTATCTTGTAAGAGAGCATGCCTCGTGCTTAATAACCTAATGAGGGCAATATTTAAGGTAAAAGCTTAAAATTTAGTCTGCACTAAGTGAACCGTGGTGTGCTATAGATGGCAGAATAATACCTTGGAAAATATTGAACTTCATAAGGAGTCTTATGAAAAATGAAAATGGAAACTGGTGCGATACACCTTGCTTGTCTGATTTCCAGTTCATCAGTATTCCTGTCTGTATTTTGTGTCTGCCATGTGTTTCTTTTAGCAATATCAGGTTCCTCTGCATTGATATTCATCTCCAGTCAGCATGCCCAGCTGGGTTATGTCCGCGGGTTTTAGTTTGTATATATAGCAGATGCTTTCATATTGAGAAACAATATGACGAACTGGAGGGCAGAGATAATGGTGGAGAGAGCGAAGCAGGCATTAGTTTTTGTTATTTCTAGAGGGGAAACTATCACAGAAGGGCAATTTAGATGTAACAGTTAATGAAAAGATTGATGTTGCAAACGCAAATTAAATATTTGCTGGAGAGAGCGGCCCCCAGTCCACAGCTTGAATGACTATTACAAGATCAATATACAAACTCCAGAGTTTTTATAGTACTATTTGTCACTTCTCAGTCAGCGATATGGTTATAGCAGAACTAAACACTTCATCTGTACCGTCACCTGCATCTGAATGTGAACAGTTGAAGACCTGGTTTAATACCTCCAAACCAGATGTTTTCCATAAAAACAAAAAACCTTTGACTAGTTTTGGCTGCTGGGATCCTTTATTAGAGGAAACCCTGCAGATTCTTACCTTTCAAATCACTCCTCCCACATACACACACAGCTGTGGTCCCAGTTTGGAGTCAGCCCAGTTACTCAGTGTGTTTGTTTATGTGAACAAAATGATCCTGAAATTTCTTTCTTATGACTGTAACATTTATATGGTGCTGTATCATTTTACACACGTCAACAATCACCGGCCAATCAGATAAGCTGTAGGCAGAGAAGCAAAGTCTCCTTTGAGATCCTGGTTGCATCTTCCTGCCAGCAACTTCCTTCTATTTTACTCTGTTTAATATTTCATTCTGACAAATGAAGAGACAATCCATTGCATTGAGTTTTTTTTTTTTTTTTTTTTTTTCTTTTTTGGGGGGGGGGGGGGGGGGGGGGCATAGTTAATTTGGTGCTGTCTCACTATCTTTTGTAAGGAAGGACAAAAGGTGTTGTTGCCAGAGGAGAATGGAAGTCTTTGTTGTGACTTTCCATATGTGCCGGCATGAGTTACATCCCAACGAAGCTTTTGTCCAAGCAACGGGAGATCTGGTCTGCGGCTGAGGTGAGGCCCGAGCAAAGGGAGGGGAGGGGGGGTAGATCTGGGAAATAGATAGCTTCAGGTAGGGTCATCTGAACACCATGTGATGTTACATAAAACAAAGAGGATCTTGGCCTCAGGCTGTGGGAGGACTGTTACGCTGAAGCGACACAAAGAGGGAGGCACTTGACAAAGTTTGTTTGTGTTCGCTTCCAAACCACAACCACGTCTCCCTGTTAGAGTTACATGTGTGGTCTCCAGACTGAACTGGGATTTGTGGTTTAGGTGAGGTTATGATGCAAGCTGGGGATTGTCATGTAATCTCTGTCAACATCTTCTTATCCGAAATGGTTTATAGGTTTTCAGTAATGCTTTTATGAGTAGTTAATTGTCCCGTAATTGTCCTTGTCACGATGAAGGACATTTGGAATTGCCAGGTTGTAAAATCTGTCTGTAATTTCTCTGATCACTTCGTTTCTTGATAATCCTGCAGAACTTCTGTACAACAATCTATTTATTAACAACATGCTGATTACATGTAAAGCTATGAATTTGATATATCTTTGATTGTAAGAGAAGGAGAGGCCAGACAATAGTCATCTGCTGTGGTAAGTGTTAGTAGGGGTGGAAACTACAATTTTGATCTAAGGATGGTTTTTAAATCAATTCAGTGGATACTGATTTAGTGTATTCTGATATCACTAACTGGACCAGAGTAGCATCTTGATCCAGTTCTGTCATCTTGACTCTTCAAACAGTTTACTGTGGTAGAAGCAGATTATTCCAGGCTGTTGGATATTTTCTGTCTCACAAATCCTTCTGAATGATTTAAGAAATATTAAAGAACCTGAAATTCATCCAGCATCCATCTGTGAACTGCTTTGTTATGTTTGACTGGATGTTAATATGTATCACTTTAATCATGGCACACTGGGGACATGGGTCAACCTCATCACTGACTGGATATCTATAACCTCACTGAAAGGAATCATTTCATTAAATATAGGCAGGCCTGTCACAATCTGCACGATCCCTTCCAGATATTTGTTTGAACAAACTTTACTCATTTTGAATAATTGCATGAAATAGTTTGTCTATACAGGTGCAGAAATATCTGGATAAAACAAATGAAATTGTGAAATTTCCAATGCCAATATAAGTTTTTCCCTGCGAGTTTGATGCTGTTTTAATAAGTTTTTTCACAATGTCTCACATTTTTCTGCAGTGTTTTCAGCATGTGAAGTGAATAATTCTAGCCACCACTAATCTGAAAAAGCTAATGTTTTTTTTTTTTTTTTTTAAAGACCACACTAATAATCTCTTCAGTATTCATGTAATAAATTACTTGACAAAAGCGACGTCAAAGCAATGCTGGAGGGTGGAAGCATTTTTGCTTGAAAACAAATTAAAAAGGAGAGTGTTTCGTTTGGAGAAAGAAGTGGTTTAGAGAAATACCAAGCAAGAGAATAGCAACAAATACACTATTTATGTCATAAGACCTTGATGTAATCTGAAAGAATTAAAGCAAAAGAAAATGAAAGTTTTCTTTGAATGCTCAAATATGCAACAGTTCTTCATCATAAATTGCATACAAGTTATGAAAGTATTACCAGGCTAATTTTATAGGACATAAAATGAAGGTAAAAAGAGTATTGAATTAAAAATTATTTCTAAAACAAGTATTCCTAACTTGACACTGTCTATTATCAAGACAACTTCATGTTCCAATAAAACACAAAACTTAACATTCCCATCCTGACAGGAGACCAAAATCCAACACAAACTGCAAGAACTGAACCTTCATTAAATGTTGGTGTAATTTATAACAATAATAGTTTAAATTGTATATAATAGTTAGAATAGTTAGAATTCTGTGAAAACATGTCCCACAGGAATTACAATTCAAATATAAATAATTTAATGCAACAAAAAACTGATCAGGCACTGAAATCTGATTGGGAATCAATACTGCGGGCCACATGGGGGTGTGACCTCACAGCAGTCGTTCATTTGGCTTTCTCCGGGTTATCCAGCATCCTCTTACTGCCCACAAACATACATGATAGTCAAGCTGATGTGTCTCAGTTCTGCTGGGATAGACTTCAGTCCCCCTGTCATCCTACATGTGCAACTGCACAGCTGAGCCAAAAGCTTAGAGTCATAATTGGGCTAATGTCTGACATTACTATTGTATCATTGTTTATATAGAAAAAAAAACTGGAAATGGTCAGTCTGGTTCATAACTGGCAACTTTTACACAAGAAATATCTTTTTTTCTTTTTTTATTGAGAGTGGTAGGAGCCTATAGGTTACACAGGTTTTTCTTTATTTCTAATCTCTGCATCTGCCCATGGTTGTACAAAGAAAACAAACAATTCCAGTATTTTAACGTTACTGTCACTGCAGCCACACATTTATCCTGTAGATAAGAATATGGAATCAATCTTTTTTAGCAAACATCCAAGCGGTAAATAATTTCTCAAAAGGAAAACCTGTTTTTTACAAAGACAAAACAAGTATCAGGTTAGAGGAGTATGATCATCTACGTTTTTTTTTTTACACTACAGCAACACAGTCGTTGCAACAGTGATATATAAAGAATCTACTAGTTTAATTGATACAATCTTCACAAAGGTGACTTATAGAAAAAGACTTACTAACTTAATTTGGACACACACAACAGTGACCACATATAACACCCACACATTTTCTCCCTCTCTTGATGTTCTTTGTAAATAAATGTAATTTACCACCACTGAGAACAACAGTCCCTGTGAGTTCAGGCAACTAAATCAGCTTCAATGACAGCAACTCTAACAGCAGGCCAGTCATCGAGGAACTGTTCGGAATTCAAGATCAATAAGAAGGGGAGCAACAGAGAAATAGGGAGACAGCTTATATTGTGGGGTGGGGGGATTGAGATACACACCCTTCACTTGCTTGCACAAACGTACACACACAACCACACGCAGACACACTCTGTGACTGTTATCTACAGCCTGAGGGGAGTCAGTCGGAGTCAGCGAGGTCCCCCGCACAGAAATAGTCACCATGGCTCTCCACGCCTCTTGATTACCGCTTTAGATCTCAGCAGGTGAAGGACAATATTGTTCCGGCAGTGTGTGGGGAAACCTAGCTGAAAACCTGCAGCTGTACCTCCCATTTGCATTTCTTTCTATCCCGTGTGTGTGTGTGTGTGTGTGTGTGTGTGTGTGTGTGTGTGTGTGCTCGTACCACCACTCATTCTCAGGTCCCCAGGAAAACATTCATGGTTTCATTATTTTATTCTGGTTTGAAAACCTTTCCTGAGGGATTCTTATACAGTGAACTGTAATTATGACTATGTGTGTTTGTGGGCACTTCACATTAGACCAACCAGGCTTTGTTTGTGGGTTTGTGAACTGATGTGCAACGCTGGTAACAGCAGATTGTAATGGGACTGTTTCCTTGTGAGTGACCTGGCCGATTTATTATTCCGTTAAGCTTTCCAACCATTCAAGTCAGATAGTTAGTTTGTGTGAAGTATCATGTGTCTGTATGACTTCCTTTGTGTGTGTGTGTGTGTGTGTGTGTGTGTGTGTGTGTGTGTGTGTGTGTGTGTGTGTGTGTGTGTGTGTGTGTGTGTGTGTGTGTGCGTGAGTCTGTGGAGAGTTAGGAAATGGGCCTGTCAGAAGTGAATGATCAGACTAATCAGGTGGAACATAGCAGACAGCGGGATTAAGACGTACCAGAGAGGGAAAGCCCAAATATAGGCAGGATCAAGACACACTTCATGCTGTGTGTGTGTGTGTGTGTGTGTGTGTGTGTGTGTGTGTGTGTGTGTGTGTTAGTGAAGTGTAGACTGATGTCATGTGACGTCTCATGATAGCTCTTTTCCCATTTGAATTGCTTTCCAGTCTTACGTGTGAGCTGAAAAAGAATCAATACTGAACACAAAGAATGAAATTAAATGAAAATATTGTATTTCCCAAATAACTAGAATAATATGACAATGATTATAAACTTTTTTTTCTTTGTGAACACTCTTACCTCATGCAGTTTAAAGGCCCAAAACACACACTTTTCAGCAGTAGCCCCTCCAGTGACGTGCATGCCTTTTAAGCAGGGTTACCCTTTTGATCGCTCTGCCAGGTGACAAACGAGCGAACATTTTAAAGACAAATTATTTTACCAGCTGGCCTTAATGGCATTAACTGTTAAGCAGAGGGAGTTATGCCGGAGTAAAGCCTAACAAGTTGTTTACCATGACCATCAGCTCATTCAGCATAAATGAACTCTACAAGCCTAAATGGGATAGATCATCAGGAGAGGAGATAACAGCCTGCATTTATCCCCTCAATCTATCCATTTACTCCTCCAATCACTGAAAAAAAATTCACATCCTCATAGTCATTTGCTCTACTGATACTGCTTTGCCTTTTAATACACTGATATAAAAACAGTCATCAATAGTAATGGCGGCCTTATTTTGATGATAATGCCCGCATTTATTACGATCCATTAATGTTTGTTTACCTGATTTGCACGGATTTTAACCTCCATGCATGCATAGCATACGCTTCTCAATGGCGTTTATTTGAGAAATGCTGGAAAAATGAAAGCTAATTGAATTGGAAGTGGAATATATTGTGCAATTAGGAGCTATTTCCAGTCAGTGGTATGTTATAGATTCCCATGAAACCATTAGAACTAACCTTTTTTTTTATCACATTGTTACCATTCACCTCATTACACCTCTGATCAGACCGTTGCAAAAAGGTGTTTTTCCCCAACGATTATGTTATTTTTTTTGTTTTTTTACCCCCTCTCTTTCTCATCTTTATCCCATGTATTCCCTCTTCTCTTCCTCCTCCTTGGCTGTCTCTCTAGAGCCACTCTAATTAAATGCGGGGTCGGTGGTGGTACACGATCTTCCAGCCGAGCAGAGGAGAAAGGCTCTAATTCCAGCTCTCAGGATGGAACTGTGACACACAATGGCCCTGCCATCTTCAGTGCCCCCCCATAGACTCACAACTGAAAGTCCTCTCCTCAGGCAGCTTTTTAATAGGCCTCTCCTCCCTCTGCACGCACATCTACCCACATAAACACACATTCACAGCCGCATGCACCTGTGTGCAGCTCAAACGTACAGTATGCAACTCCCATAGACACACACACTCATAGACACACACACACAAGCCTGTGCTCCCTCCGCCCCCTTGAGTGACTGTCCCTTGTGCTGCAGCTCACACTGCTTTGGGCCTTTTGAAGTGTTCTTAAGGCCAGACAACAGCCGCTAAGCTAGGTCTACTCCTGGACTTGCCAGCGCTGTAAGAGCAGCACTCAAAGACAGACGGTTGGGGAACTAAAGGGTCTAGGCCATTTTCCCCACAATATGTAGTTTTTCAAATCACTTGTGGCAAAAAGGGGTGCATGAAATGTGTTTTAGAAGTAGGTAGTTCTGGCTGAAGGCAGTTTTCTAACGTTAACCTTTTGTTTCCTGGGAAATAATGGAAAGCACATCTGACGGACCAAATCCCGTTTACATACATTTAATCCAAATTGTGTGATATTTGTTTTTTAAAAGCAGATGTAGAATCTTTAGTTGCTGTTAAATCTGTGCTTGTAAATCCACAACTGTCTGTTGCGTTCTGCATCTACCTCCTAGAGGACAGGTGTCTCACACTACGATGGCATAAATGGATGGCATTGGACTGTTTCCTGCACACTGCACTTCTGATAATTACAACTCTGAGATAATCAGAGTTGTTACAACTTCGGAGCCCCACACGAAGTGAAACATTACAGTCAGTAGATGTCCGTTGCTGTGCTGTAGCTGTGCCCATATCGAGTGGATTCAGCCAATGTGGGCCTGAATTCCACAGAAAAACTTTGCCACTCCACTGTTTTCCACAGAATACGGTTTACTACACACTGCATTGGAGTTCTGTTTTTACTAAACCGATCCCCTTTTGTTTCTTACAATCAAACCACATTTGTGATGCTATCTGAAGAAAAACTCGAATACTTCTCCTGTATTGTTGTCACTGATAAGGTGGCGAGGAGGGTGGGGGGGCGTCTGAGAAGTATAGAAATATAATTCCATGCTAAAGCCACAGACATGAAAATGACTGGAAGCTTCTTTTAGGTTATGTGTGGGTATGTGCCGTTGGGGATGGGGGTGGCGTTAAGCTGTATCCTGTGCGCCCAGGGTTTTGGATCTATGTCGATGTGTTTTCGCCCTGAATGATAATTCTGCCTGTTGGAAAGACTAGGGGTTGTTGTGCAACATCTTGGCACTCGGCTCTTCCCTTCTTTCCGTGCCATCTTCTCCCCTCCACCACTCTCTGTCCTTGCTCCTCTTTTCCTTCCAGCTACCCTTCCTCAGTCCTTCGCGCTCACTGAGACCTTCGAAGTGCCTTAACAGCACAAAGAGACAGTGTTCAGTCGGGGTGTGAGAAGTGAGAAAGAGCTCATCTGCCCAGCGTGACGCCCTTACGTATTAATCTGGACTCTGGGCAGGGCAGCGAGGGCAAGTTTATGTTTGCTCCTAAATAGATGAAAGACGGAAACAGGGGGGGGGTAGTTGGCGTGTAGATGCCTCGGTATGTCGATTTGATTTCTTCTCAATGATGAACGAGGTTAGTTTGGGGGAATGGATGTGGAGTAAAGACATAACTTTCAGCTGAACATACAGCAGCCTTATTGTGAAATCTCTCTGTGCTGATGTGAATAGACTATAAG
This sequence comes from Telmatherina bonti, assembly GCF_933228915.1. Lineage (NCBI taxonomy): Eukaryota > Metazoa > Chordata > Actinopteri > Atheriniformes > Telmatherinidae > Telmatherina > Telmatherina bonti. Next base: position 32,972,127 of record NC_136619.1, on the reverse strand, counting down.
CCCATTGATCTGAAGGGGGAATTAATTTGCGCTGGCAGTAATGCTGGAGGGATCTAACTTCGTGCTATTAGCCAGCGTCAAATACAAGCTATGTTCAATTAAGCCAGTTCACAAAAGCAGAGGGATGCACTAACAACCGTCCCACGTAATCAGATCCATGCAACATAGTTATTATATTTAGGTGTTTTTGTCATTCAGGGGTATCCTGATCCATGCTGGTTGTCTAAACTTGGATTTATGGTCAGAGCAGCTGTTCAGAGGCTTCTTTGTTGTGTGAACAGAAGTTGCTGCGTTATGGTTTAAGTCGTTTGTCATTATTACGGCATCCTGCTCATTCAGCCATACTATTTTCCTGCAGGTGGACCTACATCGCATACTGTTTATGTTTGTGCATCGGGGGCTTTCCCATGCTCAAGTTACTACCCACTGCCTCCGTTTGGTCTTCATGTTACCCTTGAGGAATAGGGGTGTGTTTTGGGGTGTGTCTAAGGGTGCGTGTCTGGGAATATGTGATTTCCCAATGACAAAGAGGCGTAATAGTAGGGTAGGCTTTAGTCATAAAGCAATTGGGATAATCTGCTGTTTTACCAGCAAAGCTCCCAGCACACCCACACTGTAAAGGATCAGAGCCAAGCTTTCAATTTGGGGGGTGGAGAGGAGAGAGCCAAAAAGGAGAAAAGGAAAGAGAGGAAATAATTTTTTTTATTTCTTCCTAAACAAATCAGACTGAGCGTTATGTGGCTATCAGATGGGTACTTTGTAGCGATAATCCCAATACAGTAAGAGCCCAAAACCCTCACTGCAAGAGTCCAACTCTCAAAATCTCAAAGGAGTTTAGTGTCTCAGTCGGTAAATGTGTGCTGGATAGGCTTGCCAGAGCTTGCTCCTCTCACCCAAAACACACTCTTTCATCTCACAAAATCACACACACCGATGCCTGGTGAACAGATTAAATCTGACGGATCAGCACCTTTACTTGCAGCTGATAGAACGTCTGTGAATCTTAAAGAAACACCTTGGACAGATACGAATCTCACTCTCTTCCTTCTCGCCCCTCTCTTTCCTTTACATCTTTTCAACTCAAGTGGGTTGAACTCTGTTTCAGGTCCAATGCTCAAGCTCTAAGTTAGCTTTGGCTTGGATCTGGTTTGATTTCTTTATTTTTTTCCAGTTAGAAAGCCACCAAAGAGGCTCATTGCATCACTTTAAATGTCTCTTCCAATTCATGTTTAAACCTCCCTGCAATATATTCTTAATTTAATCTTAACAAAAGCAATGGCTCACAGGTTCTGTCTCGTTTCTCAGCAAATGCAAGTCATAATGTTAACAATCTATTTTTTGAATGATGTTTTAAATAAAAGTTGGTGGTTCTCTGCCATGCAAACTGCTTTTCCAAACGCTGCCTGCTTTTAATGAGTGAATCTAAACATTCTCATCCTAAGGATCCTATGTGGATTACTGTTTGAAAAAAAAAATTAAACCATCAACAAAGTTATTGCATTGAAGTATGCCGTGTATACTTTTCAAAAGCTTTATCTTCTGTCTGACTGGTCTTAAACAACTAAGTTTTTACATTGTCTTGTTTGAGGAGCAAGAAGGGAAGTCTGCAGTCAGTTTGGATGTCATTTACAGGTAATTAAAAATAAAATGATGATCATTTTCACACAGTTCAAATCAAATTATTCTTTTTAACTTTATGATAATATAAAATTATAACTCTTTGTGAAGGTATAATAAATTAAAAATGGGGCTGTTTCCTGCTATTTCCTCTATTCTTGCCATTCTTATTGCTGTAATACTGTTTATGTTCCGATTTTGCGGTTTATGTATGAACTTTCAGCATAATTAAATAAAAAGGTTTCCAGTTTGGTCTTTTTCCTCACACGTCTCATGTTAACTAAATTATAAACAAGGTGTTTTCTTAAAATATATAAAGGTTATTTGGCCATATAACACTTGCTTATTGCCAATACCTAAACCATTAAATAAAAGAGTGAGAACTCTGATGCAGAGTCCTTTCTTATCCTACACGTCTTGTTGTTTTCTGCAGAGTCTGTGGAGTTGATTGTGTAGATCTTATTTTATTGTCAATTGACTGTTGAAGTTTTTGCATTAAATAAGGTTCGGAACTAACAGGCCTCTCCTCTCTGCGCCTCTATTCCTCATATTTCACGGATCCCTCTCTTTTCAGTTTTTGCCTTCCTTTAAAGTCGTTTTTTCTCAAAGCAATGGGCGCCAGCTGTCATTGTAAGGTGGATGAGATTTCGATGTTTTTTTTGCGGCTGTCGAGACTGCACTGCAAAAGAGTCTAAACTCAGAGGAATTGCAGCTTCTTCCCTGTCATTTGGTAACGCTTCTAAATGAAGCATTTCCCGGACATTCTGTCAGATTTTAATGCACCTTAGAGAGTTTGTGTACCCACTAACACTCACAAAGAAACCCTTCAAGCAGCACCTTTCTGTCACTGTAACTTGAAAAAGTAATTGCAGGCTGTACTTCTTGAGTTTTTTTTTCAGGGGGGAAGTAATTATCATCCTTAAAACTCGAAAGAAGTGCCCACATTGAATGCAGGAGGGTTGTGTTTTATATTTGTAAGAAGGAAACCTTTTTAATTCATATTTTCAAAATGAGTGACCTTGCTATAGTTTCACCAAACAAAGACATTTTTTATTTGACCATCTGTTTCCTCCCCTTGAGAGGTGAACACACACGTACAGCTAGATGTCTTTATGACAACAAACGCATGCTCTTTTTTTTTTTTCTTCTAGGAACAGTCAGCAGTAGTAATGAGAGTAAGTGTGGCCAGGAGGACGGACAAATGAATGAAACAGCAACAGAATCAATGGCTGTGTTTGATTTGTCTCTGCTAATTCAAAGAGACCATCTGATAAATTGAGAGGATGGGATGTACATCAGAATAGCAAGAGGCGCCTCTTTGTTGTTCCACATTTGCAACCAAATTACACCCCAACCCCCGCTACAACACCCAGAGGAGAATGTTTCCCTTGTGTGTGTGTGTGTGTGTGTGTGTGTGTGTGTTAGAGAGCCTGGTTGCTAAGATGTGCGAGTTTTCAGGAGGTCCTGCTGAAAGCAAATGAAGTGAGGGCTTGTGTCAACATTCTGATGGCAGTGATGAGCCACAAAGCCCCCTGGTCAAACATCCAAAGGGCTGCAACACCCCTCTGCAAAAAGAAAGAAAAAACTGGTTCTTATGGATTTTTTTCAAAACTTACAGGGATGTGTTACTATATATATGTTTACGAGCACATAAGGCTGCAGTGAGAGAAATGTTATAAAATGTCATCATCCGAACATGCATGAACATCTGTAAAAAACTGAACTCAAATTTTTCATGACACTGCAGACTTACCGTAGTTCCTGACTTCATTTGTTGTGTGCACGCACAGCATATCTCTTTCTGTAGATAGCGGGTCTAGTGGCGTGCAATCTGTCACGAAGAAGCTATAATGGAAAGTAGTCCCTGGGTTCTTCTGCATCCAAGTATGATGGGCACAACAATGGCTGCTTTAGTGTAACTGAGAAGGTCAAAGACAAAAGGCTCACTGATTAGAAACTACCATCCTGTTTCTAAAAAATATGGAACATAGTGTCCAATTTTAATAAAAGGAAAATGCAACAGTTTGGAAAAAACTTCTAACAATATTTTAAAAGAGATATGAGATATTTTACTACTTAAAACCAGAAATAATTCAGGAAAACAAATATTTTCTTGAATGATCTCCAGTTTGTACATGCACATTTTTGTTTAATGCAGAATTTCTGCTGATCCAGTAGTTCTGAGACCCTGAGTTGCACTTTTTATGTCCTGTCATGTTATTGACCTGTTACCAAGGAACCCACTGAGCCATTAAATCTTCCAACACCTCTTTATTTATGTTACCACTTAGCTTTCCGGCATATTGTTCCTTCTTTTCCTTAGTTTTTAGACATTTTGCCAAAAAGTTCAAGATGAATTTACAATGAATCAATTAAATGTTTTAATATTTGTCATTTTTTCTGTCTTTTATTGTCATTGACGGCCTTTCCAGTCAGAATATTTTATTTCCGAGAGTATTGGCTTTGTGTATTCTGAAGAAGGAAAAACAACTGGTTTCTTGTGATTACTGATAGAAATTGTTTTTATTAAAATAATGTTTCAGTAAAAGGTATTATCTTATATCTATTTTTTAAAGTTTGTTCTTTATTATTTCTTTTTTAACTTTTATTTCAACTTATTTGATGCACAAATAAAGATAGCCTGACTACTGAAAATAAAATCTCTTTCAGTTTGATGTCATGTAACTAAAAATCTTCTCAACATTGATGTTCGCAAAGTCCATTACATTTTGAAATGTTCATCTTCAATGTGTACTGTTTCATTCTTTGTTTTTGATAGTAGAGTTGTAAACAGAAAATGTGGTGGGAAAGAAGGTAGTGTGAGATGAAACATAGCTCTTAAGCCAAATTCTAAAAAAAAGAAAAAAAAAACCATTGTGGCTATGACTCAGCTTTTTTTGTCATATTTTTACACAAAATCCTGTCACAGCATTGCGTCTGTATTCGTGAGAACTTTGCATGAATGCACATCCAAAGCCTTATACTGCAGCACGTGATTCCTCAAAGGAGATTTAGATTATTTTCAGCCAATTTTAATACACGAAAAGTGATTTCCCTTATCAAGCCATCGCTCCTTTATTCTTTGTTGTTTGCAGCTAATCGTATCACAGTTGTATCTGTGCGTAACATCATGCACCGGGTATTTAGGCCGCATGCATCCCAGTGCTATGGTGTGTGCATTCCTCCACAGCTCATTTGAGGCTTAGATCTTAAGCCTTGAGCAGTGGTTTGTCCAGATGTTTGGTGCGGGTGAACATACTACTTTGGAAACTTTCCCACATGCTATCTGGTGCTATTGACTCTGCGCTGGCCTCAAACATCAAAACAAGCCAGCTCTAAAAATAGCCTCAATCATTCCACACTTATAATGTCTGATAGTCAGAGCCAAGCTAGGACACAGTGTTACTCCCTCCCCATCATGCTGCTACAAGCAAGTATGTCTCATAGCTTTTAGGTACTATTCTCGAGCCCAAATAATTATTTTGTATATTAACTCTTCTTAGCCATGTTATGCTATTTATTTTTAAGCTGAATTATGAAATCTAACATAACAAAAATACAACCCAAGCACATTTTCTGTGCAGTAATGTTTTATTTCAACTATACATGCCGTGTTAAAAAAAATTAACAAAAAACATGAAACAAAAGAACATTATTATTTACACATTCACAGTACAACTATACAACATATCTATACACTCAAATACTCTGGAGATCAGATATACAGCTGGCTGTGCATTGCCATGTTGCACAGTATTTAAATTGAAATTACATGACAAAATTAAAAAAAAAACAAAAAAAACAAACCCAAACGTTCATCTGCACATACACCAAGCTCTGACTGAAAAATAAAGGCTTCAGTTTAGATTGCAACAAAAAGACCCAGGTCATATTGCAATGTACAAGGCAGTTGAGCAGTGTATGTTGAGTGCATGTTTGCGACGTCAAGTGTGTATGTGCTGAGTAGAAAAGAGAGCCCAAACACTGGTTAGATGACAGGCAGAAAGTCTTTACATACAATCATCACTTGTAAACAAAATGTGGCTTTGGGCTAAACAGGCAACTGACACTCAAGACAAGATTGCAAAAATCACCCAAATCATGTATGCACTGCTACGAGAATTGATCCCTCGGTTGTCCCTTCTGGCCAAGGAAAAAAAAAAAAAAAGGATTCTTGTCACTGCAATCCTGGGGAAATACAGATTATGCACCACTGCTGTCCATGCCAAGAGATAGCTTTTATGTGAACACTGTGTTAATACATTGGCTGTAGGCAGGATGTGCTGCATTGAGCCGACCGCTCCACAGTGCAAGGTCTGACCATCCTACATCCCACGGTCATGAAAATACATTCACTGCATGGCGACCATTGTGTTGTTGAATAACACAATTTGTTTTTTTACACACCGGCAGCAAAAAGAATAATTTACTCATTTCCCAATAAGCGTTTTAAAACTTGCTTTATATTTGACTGGCATTCCTAAGTGGAATGAATTAGGTAGTGATTTTTGACACACATCCTGCTGAATTTCAAATAATTTATAGAACATATGACAATAACGTACAGAAGACCAGTCGACATCGCCAATATTACAAATACTGTATGTGTTCATTTCTTTGAATAAGGCACACAATGCACAGATTCAGGTTCACTTGCCTAAAAATATTATACTCCGTATTTATAGTATTTAAGTATGTACAGGATCTTGTCATTCCCAGCATGACTCATTTGGACACATTGGTAAATGTTGCGTTGATTGTACACTGGCCACTTGCAGGGAAGCTGCACAGGGAACGTAGGATGCAGAACAAGCAGAACAGATGACAAAGATGTTGCATCCATGTACTGTTCCATCCAGTAGTTACCATCAGTTTTATTATACTAGACTAATACGGGAGGCAAACTATAGTGTCCTTCTGTTAGAGTATACAAGTTTAACAGAAGTATCTTGAAATGTTAACTTCCTATAAATGGGCTAAACCGTTGGTGTTGCCTTAATTTTACATGGTAACTTCTTTCAAATAAGATGAAAAAAAAAGAAAATCATAATGTTTAAAAATCATTTGTATAATGAGATGTTTTTCTTTTTTTTAAGATTACTGCTACATACCGACTCAAGAATCACCAGTATAATAATTACAAATGGGCAGTGAAGGTTTGGGTAAGTTTCAGAATGGGAGAGAAACATTTTATCCCACGCATCAGTTTAAACACTGTGCTTGGTTGCTCAGATCTGAACTTCTTGATCTGTGTCTGCATTACACATACAACTCTTACCCACAAGCAGATGTGCACACCCATATCAGAGGCTTTCCTAGCTGGATTTAGGAAAGAAATGTATCAAAGACAGAAATCTATGTCCAAAACCAATAGCAGCAAAATATTGAGTCAAATTTCCCAGTGAGTTAAAAAGTCCCTGTTTTGGTATGCACCCAGCACAATCAGCTCCACCACAGCCCGATTTAATTACCAGTGTAGAGTGACAAACAGAAAGGGTTCAGGCTTGGCTTAGATGGGTTGAAAAAAGACCAAAGAAGAGACAATATCTTTGAAATGAAAGACAGTGACTGAGGTCTTCAACGGGAATTAAGGTGCATTCTCTGGCACCACTCTCGAAGGCCTATCATGTGTTCTGCTTTAGCACAAATCTTTATTCCAGTCAAATAACACACATTCAAACACATTCATTTTCACTCGTTTGCTCTTTGCTTGCTGATTGATTCAGCTGTTTGTTGTCATATGTATCTAAAGCAACTCACACACAATGATTATTGATCTTCCTCCCATCTGCAATCTTACTGCCAGAGGCATGACCTACCTCTCTGGTCTGTTCAGTTCACATTAGTGGGAAGACAGTGCTCAAGGGCAGCAACAATTGAGACCCATTCTTCAAGTATTCCACTGTTTTTGACCTGGTACCACATACACATACGCCTTAGTGGCCCCTGCTGGTGTCTTAAACCTCGTACCTAATGTTGGAACGGGCGACACCCAAGCCCAGATACAATGGGTAGCAGCAGATTCACCACTGTCCACTGTTCATATCATGTGGCTACTGGGCACAGGGAGGGAGTTGGGTATCAAAGATATAGATACCTCAGTGAGTATCTTTGGCCATGTGTGGTTTTCCCTTTTTAGTATGAGTAACTGTGCATATCATTTAAAGGGGGAACATACCTCAAGTTGATACACCAACACACACTAGGCCTTATCCCATCCACACACCTCGAGCCCCCAGGGTGGAGTGCTCTACAGGTCATGAGCTCACTCAGAAGTGTCCATGGTGTTTCAATAACTGTACTTGTTGACCACTCGCATTTGTGGAGTCTGTTGAGAAAACCCATTGGGTTTAGGGGGCACATCTGGCTTTATGGATGGGGTCCGTTTAAGGCCCGTACGAGGGAGGGAGCCATGCCCACTGTAGCTGCTTTGTCGAGACATAGAGGGTGGGTGGGGTGAGTGCATTCCTGGCGCCATCACTGCGCCATGCGAGTCAAGTCTGGAGGGTGGTGTTGGAGGCATGTAACCCCCTCTGTTCATACTGTGTTGGCGAGACACAGACACCCCCATGGTTACTGCATTTGGAGAAGTGGATAAGGAGTGCCTGTGAGAGGCACTCCGGTGAAGTTGGTAGCCCCCTCTTTGCCTTTCTAGGGTGCCCCCCATGCTCAGGCTTCCCGTTGGTGTAGTGGGAGTTGTGGGCATTGGCACATCAACCCTCTTAGTGGGGCTGTGCCTTGGGAGGGAGGAGGAGGGAGAGTACAAGGAAGCCTCCCGACTGGGCACCTTGGGAGGTACTTCAGTCAGTTCTTCCATGGGCTCCAGTGTGAGCTGAGGCCTTGGCCGGGACCCAGATCCCTCTTGAAGAATGGCCTTGGGGCTGGCTACAGAGTCATTTAGGTGTTTTAAAAGGTCATTTAGAGTATTCCGGGCATCCACAGACCTCTTCTGATCCTTCCTACTTCCCTTAGAGTCTGGATTCTTTAGTTTCTTTTCAGATGAATGGGGCAGAGCCTCATCTACGTCGTCAAAGGTAGGGTGATCATGTGTGGCATTGGGCAAGACAACTGCACTAGGGATGTGGGAGTGTCCCAGGGCAAGATGAGGGTGGTGGGAGTTTGCATTAGCAGTAGCAGGAGAGGAAGGAAGAAACTGTGGACTCTTGGCCGATGAGTTGGGCTCCTTTCTTGGACCACTGACCTTCCCGTGTGCCCTCTCCCACTGGTTCTTGATGGGCTGTAGGCCTTTCTGCTGAAGCACAGGTGTAGACTCAGGTGTGGGCAGAGCCGCCAGCTCTGGAGGTTGACAGCCGTCCCGCAGAATCATGGTCTTTGTGTCACCATTTGGCGTATTCAAGTCTTTGCCATTGCTCAGCAGATTGGTATACAGCTTGGGAGAATCAATATTGGTTTGGTACTCCTAAGAACATGATACAAAACCAAAAGAGTATGATTATGAAAGTCTCATCTTGTTCAGTCACTGGTTTTCAGATATAATGTAGCATAGGAGTTGTTTAGAGGGCCGTACCTTAACAGGGCTGTCGAAGAGGCCATTGAGCTTGACAAAACTCCCGGTGGAGTCAGAGCAGGAGGGTGCAGACTCTGCATCCTTGTGGACATGTCTTGGTTTGCGGAGAAAAGAGTCACGGTAGCAAAACACAATCAGACCAGCCAGAAGAGCACCCGTTAGGAAAGCAGCAAAGACGCAGGTGATGAGGATGTTCATGTGGACCATTTGGTTGGTATCACCTGTATGGTTATCCCACACACCTACAAAACAATGAAGCATTAATTAACCCCCTTACACACTTATTTAAACTACTAAATAATGCATTTTTCTCCAGTTTCACAGTGCAGAAATGTGCATGTTTGTGTGTGAAAACAATCATGCGTGACACTCTGCTTGAACAATCCTCCCATAAAAAGGTAACCATGTAGTCAATCACAGCCAGATTCCATAAACTAGTCATCTAAACTGTGATGAAGGAGGAAAAACCTGCATTGTGTACCCACAATTATTTCACAGGAAAGACTGATATGTTAGTTTAGCAAGGAAGACATGTTGCCTTGAACCACGTTCCAAAAGAAACTGCGTCATGCATCCAGTACCAAAGGGTAAGGAGTGCACTCGTATCTGAGATAATAGCGAGTCAAATCAATGGTTTTGCTAAAGTGATCAACCAGCAGAAAAGTGGTCAGAGGACAGAGAGGCAGCATTTCCAAATAACTGCTGCTCTACATAGGATTTGTTAGTAACCACAGACATTGAAAGAGTTAGTCATCCATTGTGCGGCCACAATAGTGATGTGGCATCACAGGCCCAGTCAATGATCTACCAGCCAGAGTAAACTGTCACTACAGCTAGTTAAAAAATATACAATGGCAGAAAGAAAAGCTAACCAAAAGTGTAAGAGGAAATTCTAAGAAACAGTAAGACTAGTAAATGGAAGTTCAGTAATTCAATCAAAGACCAAATGATTTAAAAACAAAGAAAGTAAGAAACGCAAGAAAATTAGAAAAAAGGTGACAAGAAAATTAAATATGCATAGCAACATAAATTATGTATGAAAATGTCAGCTTAATAAATAGAGACTAAATTGAAATGTCATGTTAGCTAATGGAAAGTTTAACGGCCACTACGTGCATGTAGTGTTGCTGATTTTTAGGAGAGTAGCTGGCAGCTATCTGATCAGGCTCAATGCAGCATGCTGGCTGCCTCCCTGTGGGCCTTACCCTCTTGCCCCCCTGGGATAGAGCCTAAAGAATGGGTGGCTGGGTCATCCTGCAGCACAAAGCGTGAGCCGTAGAGCTCTGGACCAGGCTCAGAACTGGGGCTCTGAGTGGGTATGAGTACTGGGGGGTGTATGGGCCCACTGGGCTGGACAGTGACTGGCGCTGATGAAAACTCCATGTCTGTGGTGACAAACAAACGGTTAACAAACTGTGCAGATGAGTGTAAAGCATTCTGTTATCATCCCAGTTAGTAGGCATGAACAGTGTGTGTGGTAAAAAAAAAAACAAAAAAAAACAACTTATAACACTTATCATAATGTTTTCACATTTATAGACAAATGATCACATCTTTGTTTCTTTATTAGAGAAAGGGAAAAAAAGGAGGAGGAGCTGGTACACAACAGTGAGGATGCCAGGGGGATGATGGGTGGGCATGCATGAGAGTAAATGGATCAGAGAAAGGGGGCAGTGAATCTGTGCTGAGACAGAGCACTGATGTCGCCTGGTAGTTAAACTGTTGATGATGATGCTGATGGAAAATGAAGCATTAGCATTCAGGAGGCATTTGGTACCAAAGATGAAAGGTAGCGGTGGTGGAAAGAAAGAATTGGAAATGCTGAACTCAAGGAAAGAAACCATTTGAGTAAAAGATCAAACTAACCAGAGGTAGGGTCGCCAAATGATTTGTAATCTGGCGCTGAAGTAGTGCCCAAAAACGCTAAAAGAATTAAAAGGACAAGAAATCATTATAAGGGAATTCAGAAGTAAAAATAAATAAATAAAAATGAAAACCAAAACCCTAAAAGAGACACTAAAGAGTGCAGTTTAACAATACAGATATGTAGCACTCGCTAGCCGTGTCATTTTCTCACTGGAAGCCCTCTGGTTCTGATCTGCGCTGAGGTTCAGCCTGGGTCATGTTTAGCTGATACACATGAATGCAACGATGCATTTAAGTGAAAATAGCAAAGGCGCTTTTTCTGGCCGTGAAACATAAGACTATAATCACTTGCACCAGCTGAACATGACCTGAAATTGTACATGTCCATGTTTGTGCCTCACAGGTGGCATTAGTTACAAGTGGCCATGTACTGTATGTGGATGTGTGTGTTAATACTGCACATAGACTCATGTAGGGGCAAGTTACTGGAGTGGTTATTGTGGTGTGAGTGTGCAAGCTCATGGTGGTGTGTGTGAAGATGAGTTTGTGTGGCATTTGCATACAATGTGAGTAAGTATGTGCACCGTGTATTTGTCTGCGTATGCCTCAGGATAGATGGCATGGCATGGATATGAGATTTATACCTTGACAGTCTCCAAGGTGAGCAGTGTTTCCAAATTCGACATCTTGCTCATATCCAGTCCTGAAAACAGAGAAGAGACAGGACTAGGATATTAATCAAAAAAGGTGCAACAAATTCTTATATTCTTGTTTTCTCATCTCTAATATTTGTGGTTCATATTGCATCTTGGACTTGAGACTCACAGGACACCCGACTGTATCCTCTCACAAGCTCCGTGAGGCTTCCAGCCACAATAAGGATCCCTTGATGCGATGCAGGACCTGATGTCACACCAAGCACACACACACACAATCACACCTGCTTTTATCATACCGGAATGAGCACCATTATCATTTGTGACTGACTGAACATTAACTGCATCACATCAGCTGAAGCTGTTATCATTCCCTTTATGGCATTTACTTGAAAAACAAAGCAAGTCACAAACCTATGACTGACCCTACGTGCTCGGCAAGGCGTCACTTACTTGTGGCAGGAAGAGTGCCTTTCACAGCGGCTCAGTGGAACACGGACGACACAGCTTGAATAGGCGACATAAAGGCTGTGTGTGTCTTTGTCCACGTGCAGCGAGAGGACACGCTTGTCATCCTCTCTACTAGACAGGCACCTGGAAAGGGACGTGAGAAACCTAATCAGAGCTCTGTCAGATAAGTCTGTCTTCTATTTCGGTCCCAGTAGATTTAATCACTTGTTAGGTGGAGGAGCCACATAAAGCTTTCTCTCACGGTTTAACAGGATTTTAACCTCCGACACACGACAGCGTGCTCGCTCGCTCACACAAATAATCGCAAATTTAAAAAAAAAGAGGCAGCAAACAGGCGGTGCCGCCTGCTGACTGTTTTCTCCCAGAAGAGGAAGAAAAACATAGAAGAAAGCCAGACAGAGGTTAAAAAGTAAGTGTATGCCTACTTGGCCCTGTTGAAGACATCTATCTCCTCCAGGAGCAGGCTGTCATTCAGGGATACAGAGGAGGTCTTGGCTAAAACCTTCAGGATGACCCCAGACTCAGCTCCGATGAACACCACTGTGTACTTCTTGTTGGGTCCTGCTTCATTGTCCACAGCCAGCGCTGTCAGCCTGTACCTTTACAAACATCAGAGTCATGTCTTAATAGAATGAATCCCTTCCTGAACAGCAAAGCATGTGTGTGTTCATGGGAGAATATAAATCCCTTCTGACTGTTGACTTACTAAACATTAACACAAAGCCTCATTTGCCTAATATTCCCCCTCAACAGTTTAAAGGAGTTGATGCGTGTAAATCCTTATATTCTGTATGGATATAATACGACTGAACTGAAAACTGCCTTAAAACCTTGGCTGGGTTCAAACAGCTGCCTAACTGGAGAAGTTAGCATTTGTTACTGGTAGAAAGGTAAAAACCCCCTCAAACAAAAGAATTCCAACATATAGATTTGGGAAAAGCCCATGCGCACCACTACATTTATTCCTTGTGTATTTACCGGACACGTGTTTTGGTGAACCAAGGCTCATCCCCGATAGAAGGCACAGCTGTATCCATAAGGGGGTGGGACTTGATGAACTGCAGGGTATCGTCCGGGAACTCGATGGAGCTCTTAAAGGACGCAGCTGGACCGTGACCTGCGCAGCTCCCGGGTCTGGGATACAGAGTGTTCAAGCACAGAGGGCAACAGGTCAGAGCTCAGCCTATACGATCACACACCAGGGAATAATAATAATACCGTGCAATGAAATGGATGGAAAAGTGCAATGTGGGTGGGTGGGGTGGGGAGGGAGTAGCAGGTGCTTATTAGGATCACAAAAAGGCCTCGGCTGGAAACATGAAAAATACATATGCATGATTATCCACCATCAATGATTTACTGAGGTAATGAGGTGCTTCATGGACTTTGTGTTTTTGGACGCAGGGCAGGACTCCACGTATACGCGCTGACTGTAAACAGGTTAAATATTCAGCGCATCTAATTAGGCCAAATTAATAATTTAATAAACAGCAGATGGTGAATGCGTGTGCTGGGTCAAAGCTAATAACCTGGTCCCTTACTAGTTATAAAAAAAAAAAAAAAAAAGGTTTGATATTACTGAGTCCAACCTGGACGGAGGATAAATAACGGGAGAAAAGTGACAGGTGGTTAACAGCTGCTGTGTTAAACACCTGCTGCCTTAAAGAGATGCCATATTTAGGATGTGAAAATATTTCTGAAGCTTCGCTCTTCTGTTTTGCTTTCATGCTCCCTATGTGTGTGTTGGAAGGTTTTAAACATAGAGGGAAAAAAAAAACAAAAAACCCCCCAATCACCACCACTTACCGAGGTTTGGGCAGCTTCTCGTCTGGAAATGGAGTCCACACAGAATCAGGGGTCTTCTGCTCTTTAAAGCGGCCCAAGAATACTTTTTCTATGTCCGCCATGGAGAAGGCACACACCGCTGACCCTGGGATGCTGCAGAGGATTAAATACGTCGGCGTAAACGTCCATCCTCGTCGGTGCTCATCAGAACTGACTGCGGCTTTGGCTCACCTGTTCATCTGAGTGGTGAACACACCCACCACCGAGGGGACGCCATCGATGTCAATGATGTCAGTGATGGACTGAAGCACGTCAAAGTAGAAGAAGGACTCCCCTGGCACGGAGCAGTTCAGCCTGGCTTTCACAAAAGACGTCCAGTGCTTCTCCAGCACCCGCTGTGACCCTCCGACGTCATTTTTACAGATTCGGGCCACGCGAGAATACACGACCTGCGAAAGGCAGAGGTTTGGGAGAGGACTGAGGCGGGTGGACAAGGAAGGCATCTCAGCGAGTCACTAAAAACACTTCAACATGATGAATAATGAATAACTCCATCCTGCAGCGACTCAGCACAAATTACTTAACACACTTTCACATTTAACTTGGACTGTACGCCCAAACTGAAGAAGAGTGTAGAATGAAGATGGTCTGAAGTGACGTAAAGCAGCACTGTGTGTTTGAATGCACATATTACCGAGGCGCAGAGCATAAATGAGGTGCATAAAGCAAGTTGGCTTAGATGGTTTTAATAATTTACCAGTGCAAACCTCCATCAGAGGCCAGGTGTCACCCCAGCATTAGTAGGGTTGAAATATTTAGTAGCTGGTGGCTGATGGAGGGTCCTGGCTTCCTGTGGCTCAGTCAGAACGGCTGATGACGCATGGTCAGATGTGAAGTTAGCCTCAAACATGCAACATCTTGCAGTAATTCCCTGTACATGAGTGTGTGTTGGAGCGAGAAAACAACACAAAGTCTGCAGTCTCTGAGAGACAAATCCTCTGGCTGTGTAATGGTTTTACATAAGTGAGCATTCCCAGAAAACACTAGTTGTTCAAATTTCTTGTGCATTCTGATGTGATTTAGAGCCATCGCCTGAACGGGTCCCATTACTGCCGGGTCCATTTGTGGCAGAAACGCATGCATCCAGTGAAGTGTAATCCTTTTTTTTTTTTTTGGATAAGGACCTGCATATGTTATCTGTGAGGAACATGTAATGCCTTACAAATAGCAGGTGCGTACCTTTCCCAGATTGCTGTGTTCCACCGCAATCTCTCGGTAGAAGAAGTACACGTAATTCCCATACTCTGCTGCATGCAAGAAATGAGGTTCTAAAAGAGAAACAGAAGCACAGAGTTCAAGTATATTTCTGCACCGTCACCACCGCTGTGCATGTTGAATATTTTAGAGATTTGTATGAGGCAGTATATGACAGCGTTGACCTAGATTGCTTGGGAGAGAACGGGCCATATTCCCTTGGAGCTTGGGAAGACAGGAGAACTCTCTGTCACTCCAAAAAAAAAAAAAAAACCAGCTCTAACATCCACATGTGAAGCTAGCATGGGAATGTAATTTTCTGGCAGGTTGGTACATGCATCCCCAGGAGGAGAAAGAATCAAAGATTCAGAGCGACGGTGAGGTATTTTCTTACCTTTCAGCCATTTGGAGTCGTATTTGATGGTTCTCAAGGCGGATCCATCACCCATACTACGATAGATGACGGAGTCGCTGGCCTGGAAGTCCGCTACGGTTGCAGAATACAGCTTTCCCTCTAAAAGAGAGCAGAAAATAGGCAGAAAAATAAGCAAATGGAGCAAAGTAAGAAAAAACGACAGTACACAGTGCTTTGTTTCTCCTCTTTCATGAGGCTTAATTGGTCGAGCTGTTGTTGCTGCAGGCAGTTATACTGTAGCAAAGATACAGAGGTGATAATGACAGCATAAGTAGTTCTTCTGTGGAACTGTGTGTGTGTGTAGGTGGATGTGCGATATGACCTGTACCGGCAAAAAGTGCAACGTTGGTTTGCCTGGAGTCGAACGGGCACCGTGCCAGACCATTGATCTCTTCCCCATCAAACTCGAGGTTATCCAGCTGTAGGGAATCCACACATTTAGAGGAGGTTTGTCAGGAGATTAAATGAAAACACTGCCACACTGATGCACCAGTACAAAAAAAAAAAACAGCCAAATGTATTTCAAAACAACTAGCATGGAGATTTCATTGCCAAAATGATGATTAACGCAGCACTAATCCAGATTTCGATGATCTTCTTGAGCCTGGATACTGACCCTGTAGTATCTGCACATGGGGTTGAAGCCATTGGTGCCGCAGATGAACACCAGGTCATCGTTTCTGGGAACCAGCACTTTAATGAAATTGTGGCACTCATCCTGGAAACAGATGATGATGTGTTGAGAGGAATCCAGCTCCTCTGTGTACAGTTTAAACTTCCAATCTGTATAAAATGTATCTGTGTGTGTGTGTGTGTGTGTGTAGTTTCTTTTCTCTGTTGGATACATACTCTGTGTTTTCCTTTGACAGCACACATCTCTCTGTCTGTTTGGCCCGATCGCCATGTTAACTTCTATAAACCAAGCAAAAAAAAAAAAAAAAAAAAAAAAAGAAGGGAGTATTAGACAAGTGCATACAGACAAAATATACACACACACACACACACACACACACACACACACACACACACACACACACACACGCGGTCCTTCCTTTTCCCACTCTCTCATTTTACAACCTGCCCAGTTTGTGATGAATGACTCTGTATTTGCGATGGAGCCCTTTTAGAGTGTGTGGATTGAGAGAGCAGCTTGTGGTGACAATCTTACCCGGTAAGGAATGATCTCATTCCTGTAGGATTCTCTCAGACTGACTAGGTACACCTGATCTCTGTGGACAGACAACGAAATATGCAGGTCAGCGATGAGTGAGGTGGGATGAATGTAAAGCTTTCTCCCCATCTCATTAGCATGAGTCCAAAATCAATCTATATTATAGCTGTGAGGATATTTTATAAGCTGTATTCACTGTATTAGAAGTTTGAAGCATGTATTAAATGACAACCCAGTATTGTTTTGATTACTCATCACTTCTTTAGACTCTTAAATTTGCAGAGTAGCAAGAATATGGTCCACCTGATAGTAAACCTACAGACTTCAGGAACAGGTTTTATACTGTTGATGTCGCGGTGATTTTCTGCTACAATATAAGTGCTAGCAGTCACATTACTCCCACTGCCCATAAATACAAAAAAAAGACATGTAAAGATGCCAAGAAACCCCTGACAGTGCGTCAGGCCAGCATGATAGACGCCTTTACTGGATCAATACTGGCCATATACATCAGATGTAGGCCTAGAAGCCAGGGATCCAATAACACTAAGAGCTTTTTCGCCCTCATGCCTCTGTTTACCTGCCAAGGAGTGACTGAGTGTATTGGTGTGTGGGATGTGTGGAAGAGAATGATGACAGATAGAGACAGCAGGTGTGTGTGTGTGCGTTAAATATACCTGCCAGCGATGAACAGAGTGTCCTGTATCTTTGTCATCAGCTGAAAGTCAAGGTGATGCTGTGACTCGTTGCCAGAGGGCCTGCCTCTGAACACAGGGTACCGCCGTGAAACTGCACACAAACCCACATGGAATTCATTTTTATTAATAATGAAAATAATAGTAATGAACACTCTGCTGTTACTTCAATTTGCACAAATATGCAGGTTTAACATGAATATTCTGCTGCTGATCTGATACATACTGTATTGCGTATTCTCTACACACATACCTGTGTTTCGCTGTGTTGTGTGTGTGCGCAGCAATGGCTGCTTATGTCAGCACATCTCTCTGTGTTGTTCCAGTACATCACAGAAATGAAGATGAAATCTACTTAATGCTACAACTGACCATGCAGCAGACCGACTTTATGAGTCTGAATGGAGCACGCTCCTGTCTGAACCGCTGATGTCACAACAGGGAACATTTTGTTTGACTTCTGTGTGTAGAACTCAACATGTATGTCTAAAAAGAGCACTTTGTTTCTGTGATCTGAACCCGCATCTCTTGCGGGGCCCGTTTTGCACATGTACTTACAGTGCGCATCGACGACATCGAGGGGCACGGCGTCCTCCGGGAAGCTGACTGCGAGGAGGGAGCGAGAGGCTGTCAGCAACAGCAGCAGAAGCTCGCTGAGCAGAAGCGCAGCTCTCTGGCCCATGGCTGCTCACAGACGACACTTCCTGTTTCACACTGCTGGAGATGTTACCTGGAGACACACACACACACACACACACACACACATTGCCCATGATTTGTTGTCTGCCGTCTAATAAATTTCTTGGTATATTTACCACACTGGGTTTAACTTTAATCTCATGATCCGAAACCAGACTATGCTTAAAAAAAAAAAACATCCTTTGATTTATTGATGATAGCGCTCTCAGTGACACGACTTCCCCTCCACTTCTCCCTGCATCTGCTGTCTGAGGGAAGGTCAGCCAACTGACCGGCGGGGCGTCTCCGTGTGTGTTGGATGCAGCGGAAGTCCACCCTGTTAGGAACGTGGCAGGCCTGCTGTCTCAGTACATCTGTGCCCTGATTGGTTCTACTGGGCCAGGCTCAACACTAATCAGTACACTGCAGCTTCATCGCCATCAGAGTAGCCTTCGCTCTGACCTTAGCAGACTTCCATCAGGGCTCGATTGGCTGGTTTCGCTCCAACCTTTCCCTCGAGCTGGCGCGCTTCATGACTCATTTCGCTCACATTTGCATTGCAGCTTCCTGCTTGCGTATGGTTGTTCTGACACGCTCGTTTTTCTGAATAATAGTTTGCGCAGCTTCTGATTGCAGACAAGATCCACCAACAGCTGCATTGGTAATAATTTATCGTAGGAGTGGCAGGGGTTTAGTGTGTACGTTAGTGTGTGTGAAGGAGTACTTTAGAGACAGACTGTGTCTGTGCATATTAATGACCGGTGTACATTCAAATATTTATAAGGCAAACGAATTATTCATGCAGTCAAAGCCTGAACGGATATAAACAATTTACTGGGAGACGTCACACAGTTAGAGGGATGGATTAGCTGGGAGCACACCGGGGTTCGCGCGCACACACACACACACACACACACACAAGACTGCACATACATAATCGCTCTTTCAAATGCTATTATGCAAAGACGGCTATGTGTGGATGTGTGTGCGAGGGAAACACACACGCACAGTATTGACTCATTTTTCAATTAGCCCCAAAGCACACCTGCTCCAGTGCTGTCTGTGAGCCCGGCCCGCCAAGCCATTAGCGCTTTGATTGATCCACACAGGAAACATGGCTGATCAGCAGCCAGAAAAGACAATCTATGGACTTTTACCATATCCCCCTGTAGCAAAGCGAGCACTTTGTAAAGCTAAACTGATCATTTCATCTTTCTCGTGCACCTCTGGAATACGTCTCCGATGAAAATACTGAATAAACAATGAAACATATGGTTGTCAAGTGAATTAATTATGACACGCTTAGTTGTGAAAGCGCGGAGGACACCGTATGAGAGGTTCACATGACGGCAACAATCACTGTAGTCGGCAAGACAACATTCATGCCAGCATGTTGATATAAAACAGCTTTTTTTGTTTTGCACATGAACTGATAATCCAGTGTTGGCCCTAACAGATGTTAGAGGTCAGGAAGTAGTGTGATGGAATCAGAGTAATGACAATGTGTTTTGTGTGTAATCATGGCTATTCAGTGCTCAGTGGGATGCCGAGGCCTTTCTGAAAGAGCAGCGTCATTAAGAGGCCTGCATGCAACGGCGCTTCAGCTCCATCAGTCCACATATTAGTTAAATTAGGGGTTTGATGTCTTGACAAAATAGGAAGTTTATGAGGGCCTAAAGGTTGCTCTCTCTCCCCTGTGTTTAATCAGTATTTACACGCAAACACTACATCTAATCTAGGTACAAATGGATGTCTGGACAGAAACAATCTGCAGATCCATACATGCTGGCTCCCAGATCTAAACACAGCACCTGTCAGGAACTTAGTCCAAATGAGGAATGATACCGCTGCTCTGAAAAGAGAGGCAGTGGTCCTCTTTACAAGTATTGCATCTATTTTTTGTTGTACCTTCGGTTTTGCTATTTTAAAACCTGGGCAATAAATTGCTGAGTTTTGAGAAGAAGCCTGGGACAAGAATAGATACCAAATGCTCAACAACAAGGAAAAAAAAAAGCAGAGTGAAAAGTAAATACACCAAGCTCTGCAGTTCTATTGTATGTTGCTATCATGCACACTGCAGGCTGTACGGCGAGCCCAAACTTGGCAAATCATTTCCTTACTTCTGTAAAAAATTCCGTCCTTCACTTCATAAGCACTTATATTTATACCAACTTTTTGTTGCCCTTCTTCATTACTAAAAAATGCAGCATAGAAACACTCATACAGAGGCAGAAGCTCAACTGCAATCTCCCATAATTCCTTGGATGGTAATAGTCATACATAGCCATAAAGCAGAGGCATTGGCTTCCAGTAGAAACATGCATGTAAAGGAGCAACATAAGACATCCAAAGGTCAGTCATCTGAAATTACTTTTCAATCTCATGTGGGCCCAGTTTGTGTTTATGGCTATAACTTTGCACTCTTTGGTTCCTGCCCTCAAGTATGCGTGCGTGCGTGCGTGTGTGTGTAGCACATATAGGTCTCAACAAGTCTGGCGACGCGAGGCTTGTCACGCAACCATTCAGTCCTGCCTCATTCTACCTCTGTTATTACAGGCTTTTCAGTGTCCTTACAACCACGCACTTTCACTGCTGATGTTGTTGGCTCAGACCCATGGTGTTAAACACAGGGAGGGGAAGGGGGAACGAGGGAGGGGGGGTCTGATGGATTTCTATTTCAGCTGATGGTGGGTGTAGGGTCTGTAGCCGAGTTCTGGTAGTTACAGCTCGAGCTTTAATGTTCCAGGCTTAAAAAATGGTAGATTAACACTCGTTCTCCTCTTAGCTGCGCTTTCACTGGCACGTGTAACCCGTAACGCGTCCTCCACTGGTGCAGTGGATGGATGTGTTTTGTTTGGTTTTTTTTTTTTTGTTGCAGAGAGGTCCTACTCGGAGGAATTGGCGGGATAATAAAAGGATGGCAAAACAACAGTGTTGCGTGAGGTTTCGTAAATTGTGTGTGAATGTGATGGGTGAATGTAATCCCAGCAGAACAATGGCTGCTGCTGCTTGAGGCTGCTTTAGTTGTCATCTTGCACCATGCTGAGCTGTAAACCAAACAACACTGGAAATCAGATAACCCAGGAGTTGAGTTTCAGACATTTCATTCCTCTTGCTTTGTGTATGGGTACATGCACATGTTGGCATGCGTGACTGTCCTTCCAAAGCTGCATACATCCTGTAACATGCTTGTCACAGCTCTCTTATGTGGCTCTGGGAAATTAATCCAGATGCAGTCACACTGGAGAGTGAGTCAGCCAGATGATTAGAGCAGTTTCCACACAGGCCCAAAAATGATAACTACTGCTTTTTCCTACTTCAGCTACGAGCAGCATTCCCCCTAATTATACACCATTTCTGAAGAACTTCTTCTGAGCTTGGTTGGACTTGTTGATTCAAATATTTGGCAGAAAGGGAAAGGCTGTGCCACCCTACTCCGTTGCTTCCCTTCTACCTTGACAAGAAGAGGAGTGAAACACGAGAAAGGCTGTTCTCAGCAGCAGCTCTGTTATGGTAGAGCACAAAAGCCATAAGCTGCAGGTGTGACCAAGAAACAAAAGGGGCTTTGGGCAACTCCACACAATAGAGCTCCACCCCCGATCAGTGGACCTGTGTTTGATAGGTCTGTGTTGGGGGGGCTCCTAAAAGGGACTTCTAAGAGAACAAAGCAAACTAAATAAACATACTGACTCCAAATGCTGCACACATGGTCAAACTTTTACCACTCCACCAATTAAGCACGGAGAGACCTGATATGTGATCAGCAGTTTAGGGGGGGCCAAGAGGCTATAAAGGGTTAACACTGATCACTGTATGGTTTAATGGTGGTTGTTCCGGGGTTACAGATGGCTGCAGTGGAGGTTAACGGTGGTCGTTCTGGTCACTGAGTACTGACCCCATGGCCAGTGAGGCAAAGTGAAACACACCAGCCAGCTGTGCTGTCAAAAAAAGGAGAAAAAAAAAAGGAGAAGCAAAGGCTTGTTCTGATGTTTGAGCCAGCCATCGTATGGTGTTCCTGCCAATATCTAGTTTGTAATTACAGTATAAGAAAAGCTCTCTGATCCCAGAGTTCAGACACTTCAGATTTTCAGGGAGATGTGCTTCAGAGTCCTGTTTATTTCTGGACATGGATTGAACTGGTTTTAGGATATAGAGCCAACGTTTTAATTACAATCCACCACAGCTAATGTTTGAATATTTTTACTGTAAAATGTAACCAAATCAGGTCAGTTTAAAAAGAAGAGATTTAGCTGATTTTCTTCCTTTTTTTTGGCTCATACCCTTTAGCACATAGACGACTTCCACATGCTTACATTTACCATTTTTCCCCTCTCCCGTTTCTTCATTAGCAGTTGATTTTCATTTTGAAGTTTTGCACGTGGGTTTTCTGCCCTTGTTTTGCGCACAGTTCTCGCACATACCCGATGCATTAATGTTTGCATTGTGCTGACCGAAGCGTAAAGGCATTCAACTTTGGTCCGTGGTAAATCTTTTCATATCCCTTTAGTCCACATGTAGGACTCATACAAAAGACAACAAAGACGCGAGGGACAGCAGTGGAGTGACAACAGTGATGGGGTTGCATTTAACTGCCTCCACAGCTCTTCATTCATCCAAAAGGATGGGCTTCCTCTACCTCCAAAACGGCTGAGAACGCATCCATTTATTACCCAATTCCAGGATGGCGTAAAAATGTTGGAGATATTAAAAAAAAGATTAGGGGGGTTTAAAGAAAAAAGGAGGAACAACATCATCCCCGTTAACTCTCCGTCTCCACTCCCCTTTATTGTTTAACAGCCATGTTTACCCGTCCGTCAAAATGAGTTTCATTTAATCTTTTAATGGCACAAACGCTTTCATCAGATCATTGAGGAATCTTGCAAAACTTGTGACTTTAATAGTAAAAGATTAAATGAGCCTTTGCGATTGGAGCAAACAATAAGGATACCTGTCAAAAGGAAAGGTCCCAGTAGGTCTTTTTTTTTTCTTTACAGTATATTGGTATCGTAGTCATCTTTTCTTTTATTTTCACAAGTTTTTTTTTAGGAAATGTGTACGTTTTTTATTTTAAAAATGATTCATATTTATTCGCAAAGTAGTTCTCCGGATAGGAGGACAGTATTATGTGTCCTTTCTGAAATCCAAGGTCTACATTAATAATACAACACAATGAGTGGATTCTTAGAGCTAAAAATTAATACACTTTATCGATAATTTCTAAGGAAAAAAAAAGCACACACAGGACACTTACCTCAAGTATCCAAATTCACGCGTGAACGGAGCAGTCCGACTTAATGTCATATTCCTTTGATAATCCATTAGTGAGAAAAACCCCAGTGTGTAATACTCCTGCTTTTTTAAACTCCATCCGGACCCCCACTTTCCCCCTTTTTTTTTATATCCAGTTGCGCACAGATTTCAGCTCCGTTCAGCACACAGGAGCATTTGGACTGTCTTCGTCCCCGGGCCCCTTTCGCTCTGATGAGTGATCTTCAAAGCTCTGCCACGACCACACAGCCCCCCCCCCCCCCCCCCCCCCCCTCCTCCCCCTCCCCTCCCTTCGCTCGTGCACTAACACACCAGACCCTTTCCACTACGGTTAACTTTGGAAAGCAGAGGGAAAAGACATAAACATGAACGATGCGCTGTCCTCACTGCGCGTCGCTCTCTTCTACAATCATTGAATATAAAATGAAAAGAATGGCGCGTGCAGGGCTTAAATGTTGCGCACATCCAACAACTATAATAGCCCTTTACAAAGATCAGTCTTACCCCAAACTCTTCGCGCTGTTTGCTTATCTCACAACAACTTGGAGTTCACTGGTTTTAGATACAGTTCAATGGTGCGTTCACGGAGCTTGATTGAACTAGTTATATTTCGATACGAGGGTAGCGACTCATATTTAAATGCGATGCGTTGTTTTGATTTTAGTTAATCCTCTCTTGTATCTGATTTTTTATGGGAAAGAGATTCGTTTAGTCAGCTTGAAGAGAAATGAATGAGTTTTTACTCTGCAGCCGAAGCCCGTGTAAAAAGAGAAAAGAAAAAAAAAACCATGAATAGTAAACAAACTATTTCTGTCCTGCAATCACATATTTAACAGCAGCACGGCGACGTGGTCAGATGGAATATTTTGTTTTTCCAGCAAAGACTTCTCTAGTTTCCCCCACTCGACTTTCACTGCAAAAGAAAAAAAAAAAAAAGAAAAGAAAAACGGCGCAACAAAGTAGAATCCAGGCAGCTGCAGGACTCACCTCATCTGAAAGGATTGGTTTTTGTATCCTTATGCGTTGCTGTAAATCCCAAGAAAGAAGTCAAAGAAATATCTGTCTCTCTGTAGTGAATCAATTTCTCCTGGCTGGGAGAAAAACAAACTAATGCACGGCAATGGGTGTAATTCGACCCGTGCTAAGTCAATCCACCCAGTGCGAGAACCACAGCCTACCAATAAGGAGCGCTCTTGCTCCAGTCCCTCCCCCCCATCATCCATCTCTCCCCGGTTGGTTTGGGCTTCTCTCTCTTCCTTGCTCTGGCTTCCTTCCTTTCTTTCCTCGAGGTTGAAGAAAAAGCGACCCCCCCCCCCCCCCCATCCTCCTCTCCTTCCCTCTCAGTTCTCCTCCTGTGTGTGACCCTATATTGCCCCCCCTCCTTCCTCTCCCTATGTTAACCCCATCCCCCAACACGAGCCAGAAAAGAAGAGTGCCTAGTTAAAATAATTTCAGTGGAGTTGTAGCAAGTCTGCTGCTAAGTAAAACACAGCTTTGAATTTAAGATGATTTGGCACAAACATTGTGATTCATCGTGCAACAGATTTTTTTTTTTCACTCATAATTAAACTGCACCACTTGAGCATAACTTTTAATCAAGATTTACATGCAAAACAACTAACTGAATATGAATGACAAACCTAGTTTTGTGCCAAAACGTAACCAAAATAAAACTGTTATTGTGATATAATGTCTGTAAGGTAAAATTTCCACTTTTTCCATATGGCGTTCTGCACGCAGGCTTTAGGGGTTCTACATGTATACGTAAACAGCAGCTTATCTGTGTGAGCATCTTCCCGTTTGCATGCCAAGCTGAAGCCATCATTGAATGTGACAGGTCATCCCAGCCAGGTCCACAAGGCCGGACAAAGGAGGCCCATTTGCACCCCATTAGAGAGGCAGGTTAGCGGATGTGTGTGAATCTCTCCTATATGAGCATCCTCACCCACACCAGCACATACACTCCTGTCAGCCCCCATGATGAGCTGCATGAGTGGGATCTGCATCTCAATACTTGGACAGGAAACGGTGCTGATCTGCCTGATCCCGGTTTGGCACTTCTTGCACGCCTTTGTCCACACTTGTCCCACCCTCTCTTTTGGAGGGGGTTGGGGTATCAGTTCTCCATATTCTGTACTTTCATTTGGAAGATGTTTTCCTAAGGTGTCATGTAGAGTAGTTGTCAATGTTTTCTCTAATCTCACTGGGTTTATCTCAACTGATATAATGACTTTTGTTTATGTATATTTTCAAAGTCTTTATCTTTGCCGTCCAGTCCAACTACCTGGAGGCTTTGTCAGTCCTACGACACTCATCCACGGTCTTCTTGTGTCCTGTGGGAACTGAATCAGCATAAGATTCTACGTAGGAGACAATATATGAGATGGATCAATGTGTGTAAGGTTTGCCAGATGCAGGTCCTGACTGTCAGAGTGGATGAATAAATATATAGATTTGTGGGTGGGTGGAGATTGGTGAGCCTATTGATTGGTCTTTTTTTTTTTTTCCAATGAATGGACTGCTTTATTGGCTGTGTAATGTCAATGTGATAGCATGTCAGTAGCTTTTGATGGCTATTGCTGCATGACTGTTATCTTGAGCAGTCATTTAATTGTCTTCATCTTTTTCCGGGGCACTTTCAGAAAATTAAAACACATTTTTTCTCACCAACCCTCTGAGATTAATAAAGCTGCCCTTTACACACACTTTATATCCTAGTTGTTTGAATGGGGTTTTAAAAAAATTTTGAGGTCTGTAATACATGTTGATCTGTGAAATTTAGTCTTTTTAATCTCTAAAATGTACAAAACCATGATTTTTTGCCTGATGAAGGTCAAGATGATTAGACGGAAACCAAATGATAAACATTGTAATGATAAAAGTAAAGCAGATGGGTGAGTGACAAAGGTCTTCAAGTCTGGGAGGTTTAGACTGACAGTGAGAATTGACAGATGAATGCGTTGATGTTGAGAGATGGAGAGATGGATGGTGGGAGAGTAAAGTTATGTGCCTGGAGGGTGGAGGGGTGGACAGAAGACAGACGGCCTTTGCTACTCCCAAAGCCTGATAAGCTCCCTCAGGGACCCCACAGTCTGTAGGTCAACCCAGAGGGGTGTTCACCGATGAGTCCAAGGGTGCAGAGGAGAATGTGTGGGCTTGGCCCCAGGCCGGGCGTACAAGCGAGGTGTACTACCCTCCAGTTTGTTATTTACTGCCTGAAATGCGGCCACAGATGGCCGTGTGACGGGAGTGAGGGCTTCAGACTTAAGGTTAGGGCTGAGGCCAGAGGGAAAGAAAATTCTCCATTGCAGCCATTTCTGTTTTCCACCAGTTAATCAAAGGACTTAATATGAAAATCCATCTCCCAAGTTGAAGCTGGAAAAAAAAACATGAAAAAAAGCATACACCAGTGACAGTCCTACTGACTAACAGAAAGGCTTGTGTGCTTCTTGGCTTGGCATTAAGTGCTCTGTCAGATGGTTGCCTCTCACTGTGGAGACAGTCTGGACTGAGCCTACATGACGACCCCTGATTGATTAAGAGGCCATTTCTGGCAGTCGGCTGGACTGGGGCACCATTTGTCACCTGACTGTGCGGTCGTGTTGAGAAGCTTCAGGTCCTCCAATATACATGCAGACCTTTTCTCTAAATCCCCAGTTCAGCTTGATCCATCAGGGCCACCCATGTCAAAAATCTGTTCACTCACTCTGGTGCTCAGCTTTTTGGATTAGAGTGAACTGAAATGAATGAAATGAAATGGCGTGCTAAAACACAGAGACACATACAATACTTGGAACACTTTCCCCACAAGTGATACCTCACTGAATTTCACTGAGGCAGCTGAATTTGTAAAAGCAGGATTAAGCCTGAAACAAGGCTAACATGTTGTTAAGGGATGAATAGATAATATACCAGCTGTAAATTCTGTCCATTTACACGGGTCAAACACAACAGTAAGTACACAGTAACTGTATTTAATGCAGATTTAACATAGGCTGCTAGAGACTAGAAACATTTATCAGAGAAATGTAAAAGCACTAATCAGAACACAGTTCAGATCAGGAATTTCTAAAAATCAGTCAAAAATTTAGTTCAATTACTTAATATACTAAACAATGCTCTTAAACTTTCCAAGATTTTTTCCTTTTCTACGTAAAATTATGTACAAAAACATTTTTTACCTTTGATAAAATGAGAGGCAGAGTGCAGATCTGTGGGAAAGTTAATTGTTTCTTGACATGACTGGTTGACCTATCATGGCTTATGGATTTTCCAGAGTTTGAAAAAAACAACATAGTTTGAAGCAACATCATCATCTTATTATTGTGATGCCTTTCAGCAGATAAAAATGACATTTTCTTTGTGCTGTAAAATGGGATACAAGAGATAGTAGCAGTTTGTTTCCTTTGTAGGAGACTGAATTGATTTTGTTTTGTCATAATGACGGAGTAGTTTGAAGAAATTTCTGTGTCCACATAAAGCCATTCTAGTTTATATGTCAGGCTTGCAGGTGGCGCTGTAACGGTGCCACACATACACACCAAAAACAGTCAATAAAAAATGGCACACAATATAGTCGCGTTATGTAATTTAAAATATGGAGAACAAGATAATGAAGGAAGGAGCTAAAAAATCAGACATGTGTGCGGATTTTTGTCTTTTTCTTCTTTTTATAAATGGCGTTTGCTATAAAAAAACATATTATGCCTGGTAGCTTCAGCAGGACAAACAAAACACTTTGAGCCACGATTGTTGTAGCTGTTGGTGGGCGTTTTGCGTATGCTTTAAGGGAAACGTAGAGCTGTAGTGGTGTCAGTGTATGAAAGATTTTATAGGTTGTAAATATGGAAACTAAACAGGAGTTTTTGGATTTATTCACTTTGGGGTCACAGTTTATAAGATGTGCAAGTCCCTGCATAACGGCACTTCAATGTGAACGTAACATTGATCCACTAAAACAACATCAATAGGGACACCTAGACTTGTCTCTGTGTGGACTGTCCTTAATTGTACCCAATATATCACCAACTTTTTTTTTTTTCTTTTTTTTTCTTTTTTTTACATTTATTTGCCTTTGTGAGGTACAAAAACCTTTAAGAAGAAACATTAATAAACTACAACAAGATTTATTGTCAAGATTATGTAAACCATTTTTAGTGAAGAGTGAACAAAAAATGTAAAGAGAAATAAAATCCAACATGAAGGACTGTAGTGGAAATTTCATTCTGGCGTAATTCAAGGAATCCTCATTTGTGGCATACACTATACTTTCAGAAAGTGTGTCCTCTTTTCCATACTTGTTTCAAATAAGCACCTCTTAAATCTTTTGTGTGACAAATTAGTGCATCAGGTTACAGCTGAAATGCCTGAAGCACACACACTTCGGGTTGCAGTTAGCCATTTGTGCCACTAGATGTCACTGCATTGTACACTGGGAACCTTTATTGTAAAACTGCCTGGTAATTTATGTTTTATCTTGCAGGGAGATAATTAATTTGGATAAAATCATCCATCAAATGTAATTAGGTTGTACTTATTTGCACTTGTTTTGTATTTGTAGCGTTACTTTGTGTTTGAAGAGTTTCATTGACCACTGCATCTTAAATTCACTGTGATACACAATCAGCGCTGTTTGCTCCTGTTCAACACACAAACAAATTACAGTCAGTCATCAGAGACTTTACAACAAAACATGTGCTAGCAATTCTGGCCTTTAAATTCCCTCCCAGAGGAAAAAATATTCAATGCCTTTGCTCTCAAATGAATTAAAAAGAAAACCCCTTTCAGACAAAAACAATGCTAGCACATAGCAAGTTCTAGTTGTGGCGTTTTAGTATATTTTATCCTTACTAACACAGAAACTGAGATGAATCTAAATAATTTTAGTTTGAGTTTAAGTCGATAGTTCATAACTTTTTCAAATTATTACAGCTCTTTCGATGAGTTGTGCGTCACTGATTGCAGAATTGGTAACAATTCTATCATTAACTTCAACACTTACTTTTATAGAATATTCATCTTCACCAAAGGTCAGACGGAGGTGGCAAGCTTTACAGCCAACAGTTTACATATGCTCCGACTGGAGGTGGGATTGAAACGTATATCAGTAATTTGCAGTGAAATGACCTGTGCTCTCTGTGCCCATATTGCTCCTTCAGCTATTTCATGAAATTATACCGAGGCAGTGAGGAGAGCAAATCTGTTTTGTCATAAGTTGTTTTCTGCTCTAAATTTAAGGAAATTACAACATCTAGCTTGCCTTGATGTAATCCTGATGACTGCCACATTTACTCAAGGAAATGCACAGAAAGGTATGAAATGATTTCTGATTTAATGTAATTGTGTTTACCAAAATTTTAGGGAGAAAATGAGAATGCAAATCATATTCATAGCCACTGCTGTAGGTAATTTTGCAGTCTCTGATAAGCTGCGGCCATATCAGTGAAATTTTGATGATTGAGTGGCACAGAT
The DNA here is from genome assembly GCF_933228915.1 of Telmatherina bonti. Lineage (NCBI taxonomy): Eukaryota > Metazoa > Chordata > Actinopteri > Atheriniformes > Telmatherinidae > Telmatherina > Telmatherina bonti. Next base: position 32,942,252 of record NC_136619.1, on the reverse strand, counting down.
GACATTTTTGACTCATTACTTATTGATCCCACATCATTTCCTGTCTGATTGGTTTAATCTGGTTGGCTATCAAAGCGCTCATATGGTGAAGCTAATGTGAAGTGTTCCCGGACTTGATTTGATGGCGACACAGTTTCTTCTCGTTTTAGATATGATATGAATGATGGGGTACTTATAATGCAATACCACCTTGACACCATTAAGGCAATGTTTCTACCAATTAAGATGGCCCACGCCTAACACTGACATTCACTGTGTGTGGGAGGGAACCTAATGTTTGGAGGCAAGCGTTTTATTACCTCTGATAATGATAATAAATGCTTCCTGACACACACTGCTTATCATTACAGCATTGATCTCCTAACATCTCAGCTAAAATCCATCACTGTAACTCTGTTAACGAATGCCCCTGCATAGCAATGAAGCATTTGGATGATCCAAGACTCTCTCAGGTTGACAGTAATGAAGTCAATGAGAAGTTTTCGGGAAGGAACAATACCGCTTTATTTTACAGAAAAGATGAGCCGGATTCTGCTGAATCGGATCTCACAGAAATACGTGAACCAGAAAAGTCTGGCAGACACTATGACAAAGCTTCAACACTGACTTAATATTGCCCTGATTTTCATGGTCCTGGCAAGTAATTTATAAACAATTACATGCCGCAAACACGTAAATAAGTGTTGAGACCTTCTGGTTATTTCTCGTAGTTCTGTGAGATCAGGTTGATTTAGTCAGCCAAGGCTGAAGCATGAACAGGGAAGAGATACAAGCTCTATCAACATGCTGTGAAACATGGATCTGTTCCCTTTTCTGATCTGCCTGGGGTGCATCCGAACACTAACATGCACACCGACACACATGCTAACAGTTGCTGTGTGTGGCACCAACTATACAGTGAGCAGCTGTGTGTAGGAGCCTGTGCTGGGAGGGAACTGTTGAATTCCCTGGCCCTATCACTGGACGCAGACAGACACACTCGGGGGGCAGCTGCAAGGTGCCAGTCGAAGGCCCCAAAGCCAAATGGACCCTCCCACACAGCAAGAACAGTCTGTCCCATCTTCTGCTGAGTGATATCCTACGGTCATATACCTGTTAGCCTTCTGCCAGAACTCCAACCAGTCAGCCAACCACAGCCTGTCAAACAGAGCACATAAGTACAGCTGCTGGCCAAAATATTTACCTACCCTTTACCCAACCCGGTACTACTCTTAAGCCCCAACCCTATCGTACCTCCCACTCTTGCTGTGAGTCGCCAGTTAAGTCCTTCTTGGCGCTCTGAGACTATCGGGGATTTAAGGGAAAAGCCTTTTATCCAGGACTTTCTCTACAGGCCTGGGTGAGCAAATGTCTCATGTCAGCAAAACACCATAAATGCTGCAAATGGCATCTTTTCTGCCTCTTAGAGGTGGCAAACAAACTTTTTTTTTCAAAGGGCAAACACGTGGGTTTTATTCTATTACCTGAACAAACTGCTGAGAAAACTGCTGTGTGGACAGTTACAATTATGTTTCTAGAACTGTTTTAGATGTATTTTTAGGGGATATATGCATATCCCTGCAGGTATTTACTCATGTGGATGCAAATAAAAATTGCACTGGTGGGATGTGATGCTACATGCTGATTAACCCTTGAGTGGATTGTAAAGGCTAATCTGGGGAATTAAGTTCCCAGATCTGAGGAATGCCGTGGGCTTCCAGATCCAGACCAGGTGTCCACACACACACACACACACTCAGCAGGGTGGGGATGTGTTTGTGAGTGTCTTTGTACGGTTGCTTAAAAGTCCAAATGACAAGAATGGCCTTGCCTGCATGACAATAGCAAATGGTGGGCTTTACAAGAAGGACCAGTATGCTGGAATTCACTGGACAGTCCATCTTGCTTATCACATTTACATCAACTGTTTGTACAAATGCAAATGCTTTCATCTGCAGAGCAAATGTTTATGTGCACACCCACATCATACCATTCTCTCTCATGCACCATCCTTGCTATGGACTCTGCCCACTGTATCTGCTCCATTTACTGCTTTTATTAGTTCCACTATCCCTCCATCCCTGACTACGTGCTCTGACAGAATCTGGCAAAATAATGAAATACGGGATGAGTGATTCGCTGTATCACTGTTGCCAGAAACGTTGCATGAAAATGCTGTGTGTTCCATTACTTAATTGCTGCTTGAATTCTCTGGCATTGATCCTGCTCTGTCTCCTGTTTGTTGTGTCAAACCTTTTGGCCCAACTGTGACAAGTGAGAGATATCACCAATGTCACCTGTCTCTTTAATAAAGGTGGCATTAGGAAAGGCAGCAGGAATGGGAGCAGGAATGGGAGCAGCTGGAGAAGGTAATCTCTCCAGGTCAGCCATCAGACAAGCTGTAGCAGGCCCCACTAACTTCAGCCTAATTAACACACACCAACAGGGAAATCTTTCCTACTCAGACCCATGTTGCACCACTCGCCCAGCTCTCCAACCAGCCGTTTCAGGGTTAATTCTTTCCTGCCTACACACTTGAGGGTTTGGCCAGCTCCAACATGCTTCAGCTTCTGCTTCCCAGCTTCTCTAAAACACATCCTCAGGGAATCAAGTAACAGAAGAGTAGATGAAGCAGAGATTTTGATAAATCATGCATTTCTTTAAAAGATTTCCAAAGATATGCATCATCACCTCATGTCATTGCCAAATAGAAATCCACAATGGTCCATTCAAACAGGTTTATAAAAACAAATGCGAACATGTTCGGATAAGATTAGATCAATACTTCCTTCATCTGTAGAAAGAAATTCTAAATAACTATTTCATAATGAGAAATTTCCACAGAAAACTGGCTAAACTGGGCCAAAAGCTCTTCTTCCTCATAAATTTCAAACAAAATTGATAGAAACCTTTGAAGTTTCACGCAAAGAAAATTCCATGCGAGAAGGTTCTTCGATTTGTGAATGTGAAAAGTGAACAAGCTTGATTCCAAAGTGTTCTCAGATGATACAAGGTACAGGCTGCCATTAGCTGCATTTACATGGAATACTTTTGATCTAATTAAACATGGAATCATAATAAAAATATATCATGTAAGCTCCGAATGTGGTGTGGTAGATGTTGTTTCTGCACGTACTTGAACCAGGTGTTGGTTAGGGGATGTAATGACTTCCAGGGAAGATGGGAAAAATAGCGGTATAAAACAAAATGCCACTGTGGTGGATATGTTGTTTTGGTTTGAAAGAGTTACGGATAAATGCAATATTAAGAAACCTTAGACTGCATTTAAAAAGTTGGACGTAGCCTCCCTGACGTCACCCATAGGTTTCTGAAGAGATGAGTTGGAGCTTGGTGGGCGGTTCCTACCATCGCCATCTTGGCACGGGCATGCGTGTCGTCTCGCCTGGAACAGATATACAAATATGGGCAAAGAGGTAGACCTGAGGGGGGGGGGGGGGGGGGTGTGTGGCTGTGAGCGTCATGGTGGATGATTGACATTGAGCGTACTCCGGGCTTTCTGTAGCTAAGAGCTAACCGAGCTAACCTGGAGATAACAGGAGATAACCAGCTAACGGAGGTAAGCGGGCTAAAGCTAAGTCACTTTGTTAACTGGCTGAAAACCGCAGTTGTTCTACGTTGTTCTTACTTGAAGCGGGAGATCGAGTAACTGCCAATCAAAAAGACCCGCCCCTAAATGGGCCAAATTTTGAGATTAAATTACTTTTAAACTGGCGAGTTAGAAAAAAAATTCACTCCCCCCACAGTTGTCATGAAGGTAAACCTGACCTAATAAACTGAAAATGGATATATGAATCAGGCTGAAAATATGTTTATTTCTGCTGTGAAGTTGGTCTTTTTTAACATGGGAGTCTGTGGGGATTCGCTCTGTTTTCTAGCCAGCCTCTAGAGGATGAAGGGGGAACTGCAGTTTATCATCAGCTTCACTTTTTACCGCCAGAGGTTGCCGCTTGTAAGAAACACTACTACATTTTTTAAATAGAGTATTTTACCTCTACAGACATATCCAATGATACTTTTTTGTTTATTTGCCACGTTTTGAATTTATTTGATTTATTTGATGTAGGTGTTGTCTTGGTCTGATGTCAAAATGTGAACAGTAGGATGGAGAGGAGTGTTTTAATACAAGTTGTGACAGAACCGGAGCATGTTGTGGTTGTGTCATGGTTCAGACACCATGTTACACAATACATTTGCATATGGGTATCATTCTGAAATGAAATAATAACAGGTATCCAGGGCAGCCATGATGAAAACATTTGTAAAATAATATTTAATCATAATTATATTAGGTAAACATTTTAGAAAAAATAACTATCATTTTCTTTTCCTATTCCTATTCCTTCCTAAGTCAAACTTGCATAATTACAATTGATACATTTATGTTCAATTACATCCTATATTTATTTATTCTTCAGTGAGTGGTAATGTTTTGGATGACTCACTGAAGTGGTTCATTAACAAATATATAATCCTCATTCGTAAATATACACGAAAAAAAGCTGGTAAAAAGGTGTACACTATAGTGACCACTATATATGAAAGGGTTAGCATGCATTCATGTCAAAAGGATTATAATGATATTAAAAACAGAACTAGTTATCTAGTGTCCACATAAGCATCTGATCATATTAACTTCAATTGAATCACAGTTAATGTTTAAGTTGATAGATGTCATAATGATTACCAACTCAAAATGACGAAAAAAAAGGAAAACCTCAATTTGTCCTGTTTATTGAACAGTAAACGGTTGTCCACAGGATTTTTTTCCCCTTAGATTGAAATGTAGTCATTTTTCAGCTCATCAACAAGTAGTGACTGGGTTCTCTTTTAAAAAAAACAAAACAAAAAAAAAACCCAACAACTATTTCACATTTATTTGTATAAAATTAACTAATACAATGTTTAGAGTAAGATTTAACCCAGTTTCCTATATGGACAGATTAACTGTCCAGATATAAGGGCTGTTCTACCATGCAGTCACTAACATAAACACCTAAGTTGCTATTCAAGGCTTGCAGAACTGCCCTGGCATCCTACAAAATATATCTAGCATGACAGTAAGTTTTAACAGTCCGGGGGGTAAAGAGTTTAAGAGCTACAGCCGCTTTCATGAGATTATCAAATCTGAACTGATGATGCGCCTTCAATGCCCATCAGTGCGATTTGTGAATGGGCAGAGGTGAGATGGGGATTCAAAGTTGAGTTACACTGGTAGTAGCAAGAGGTTGCTGTCTCCATTTTACTTTCATGTATGAAGCTGTCGATCATGTGGTTTTTGTGGGTAATACTTTTTTCTAATTATGGCTAACTTGGGTAATATCACACACAAATTTGATGCGTTCAACTGCACTTGAAAACCATGGAGTTCATGCCTTAGCATCTCTGATTCCACAATCCAGCTATGATTTAAGAAAAGACACACTGGTGCAGGATTAGGCCAGCTTGTTTGGTTCATTTGTGAGTGGGCAAAGACGGCTTAGAGAGGGGCTCATCGTTGCGGCCATATGGCGGAACTGATCTGTGAAAGGGGCTAATGAGAATGCAAGGCATGGAGTGAGGGGAAAGACTGTGTGGAATCCCTGATAATGAAAGCAACAAACAAACAGACTACAAACATGATCAAGAGCATGTTGAAGAAGGTACAATCTGCTCAGGAAATCCAGCAGAATTGGGTAAAATGTTGGCAAGAGCCTCTTTAAATTATCCAGCGTGCATCCAGATGAGAAGACATAGAGAGAAATTGCCACCTCTCTTCAATAGAAAGCTCATTTTTCTCATTTTGCAGCATTAGTGATGAAGGAGAAAGTTTTATAGACAAGAGCTATAAATAGTTGACACACATCAGTGTGCTGAGTTGGTGTTTACGTTTGGTGAAAAAACCTTGTCATGTTATGCCCTGCTGCAGGGTATTTGTGTAATGTGAACCAACTAGGACAAAAAAAAAAAAAAAAACTCATATAACAAGAAGAACTTGTCTTATTGGGTGAACAATACAGCAACACTATACTAGCCGTGAAAATCTCTTGCAAAGCAGGTAAAAAGCAAAGTTAGTGAGAGTAAAAATGAAAATGTGTTTCTTTACATTGTTTCTTTATTCAGTTTATCCACTTGTCAGACTTTCAGTCTCCAAGACTTTATTTTAGTTATTTATGTCAAAATGTTCCTTCAGACTGCAGTTATCTATGTCTTGTATGCACACACACGGTGCAGTGAGGTCAAAGGAGAAAAGAGAAACTGCACCAGTTGTTTTCACATAATCTGGCAATGTTACATTTTAAGTTTACAGATCTGATTAGGGCTTGTTAATGAAACTGCTATAAAATAATTGAAAAATTTCATTTTATTTCCCAGATTTACTATATTGTTTCTACTCTGTCCTTATTCATTTCATAACCACAGCAGTATATACATACATACATATATGTATGTATGTATGTATGTATGTATGTATGTATGTATGTATGTATGTATGTATGTATATATATATATATATATATATATATATATATATATATATATATATATATATATATATATATATGTATATATATGTATATATGTATATATATATATATACATACAATATAATATAATATAATATAATTTTACACATGAGAACGATTTGGGTTTGATACAATATCCATTTATGAAAGCAATACTTGATTATTGCTAAGAAAAAGCCACACTGTACAACTGTACACACTCTGCCCTTAAATTTGTAGCATTAGTAAAAATGAGAAACTTTCCCCTTCATGCTTTTCCACATTAACCACTTCAAACATCCAACCAATAGCTCAGTTGCTCTCGGGTGCCCCATGAGAGAAACGTTCAGCTCGAATGATGTGGCGAGAACATGCCGCAAGAATTCCCAAACCAACAATATGATGCAGCTTTGTTATTTTAGCCTCTAAAACTTGAACAATTTTCTGTGATTGATCATGAACCCCAAAGAAGTTGAAGATTTTATCTCATATGGCAGCACTTTTCAACTCTTTAGTTATTTAAAAAAGACTCTTGTATTGTATGACGACTAGTGTCGGAAGCAAAGCTGCTTATCCCAAAAAATGACAATAATAATTAAATGACCTGTTATGTAGGTACCAGAAAGAAGGAAGATATTTGTACTTTGAACTAAAGAGTGCAACCAAATCAACACTTTTCTGCAGGTAAAACCAAGTTAAACAGGAAGTCAGTCTCTACACTGTGCTTTATGTTTACAACAGTTTAATTCATGCAGACTTTATGACATCTGTTACTGTCGCTGCAGCTGCGCCACTTCACAGTCACTGCAACACCTCGTCCGTGTGAGACTTTCACCCTGACCGACACATGCCAGGTGGAGTGTAAAACACGCTGCCACACACACTCTGAGACAGTTGTGTATTGTGGCGGGAGGGAGATATTGCTGTCCTGGCGTCTGACCCTTCACACACCCCTCCACAAAATACTCAACGATTTCTCGTCTCCCTCCCACGCTTGCTCTTCTTCCAGTGTGTCTTACTGGATGAGGGTAAGGGGACATTGGAGCCATGACTGTATCAGGTGTCATTTAAAAAAACAGTTGTCAGGCCTGGCTGAAAATGGAGCATGACTTTATTCAGTCTAAACTGTATCCTGGTAAAAAGAGTGTGCCCTCTCTGTGCCCTCCCTGCAGTGGAGTGACCATTGGTGTTTAGCTTTTAGAGTTGGCTTAATGGAGCTCTATTAAGTGCTCTGTTTAAGGAGATTGATTTCTCCTTCCTGTTGTGCCAAATGAATATTTCCATATATTTCTGTTCTGCTGGATGTCAGCTGCTTCTGAATAAAAATAAGGTCTTATGTCTCCCACAGGTAGATTGTATTTAAATGAAGTAAACCTTGCTCATTTTTCTTCTTAAGTCATCTGGCTTTAGCAGCCACACAAAACACAATACTCACCCAATCCACCTTGACTTCTCTGTTAGCCACATAAACAGAAGGGAATCTATGCACACGCATCCAGCTGGTCAGGGTTAGAGGAGAGGAAGCAGAGAGTGCACGCTGGGTTTCAGAGTCAAAACAATGGAACTGGACTTGACCTTTGGCCTGTGTGGCCATTCATCTGTTGATAACATCAGTCAGTTCCATGAGACAGCTCCGGAGTTTGTACAGGCCATTAAGTGCACACCAGACACAGAGATGAACTCTTTACAGACAAGAAAATCCCTCTCTGTGACAATATACACTGCCTTCGAAGGGATTTGACTTCAGATAGTGATGACTGGAAAGTTATATGGGTATATGATAATTAATGGCTTCCATTAAAGGAAAAACCCTTCCTCTGCACTTTTCCTGGTGGATGGAGTGCTGAAGTAGCTTAGCTGTGTGTTTCTGTCCTACCCGGGGCTATAGACAAGTGGTCTCCTGCATATTAAATAAAGACACCCCCCCCCACCCACCACCATCACCAGCCCTGCCGCATCAGTGGTCCCCATTTCTCAGCTTCTCCTGTTCTTCACAAGAAGAACCTGTCTCTTTCTTCAAACAGGCATTGTTTACGGAATTGGTTTGATTTTTTTCACACAGAAGTAAATATCCTGTTTATTGTGTGAGGGAGGATTTTATCCACAACAAAACAAAGATTAGAGCCAGTTTGACATTAATGATATGTACAGTTTCTGAGGCATTTTGCATCACTTTATGGTAAAACTTTGCTCAAAAATCCTGTTGAGCCTAATCTGATTCTTGTTTTCTGCCCATTAATGGACCCCAGAAAGCAGAAGAAAACACTGTAAGAATTTTGACACATAACATGACAAAAATTCTTTAAAATGTTGTTACTTTTTGTTTTTACATTTAGTTAAGGGACAAATTGTTTTAAAAGATGTTTTAAAAATGGACTTTTATTACCATTTTTTCATGGGTTGGGTCTAAAAGAAGGAGGAAGGTGGTTGGCATCATTCCCTGCAGCATTTGGGATTGAAATGTGACACTGGCCCACGACACTGTTTTTTTTGGCAAAACCATTAAAGTTAAACCATTTAATATCTTCAAAGGGTTGCAGTGTCAGCCCCTACAGATGAACATAGACAGTATGTGACAGTTCTCATGAAAGTCTGACCTTGATACTCCTTGATACTCCTTGGACATGATGTATGTGTTGCTTAAATGATGATTAACCAAAAAAAGTTAGAACAAGTAAGGATGGACCAACATCAACTGAAATAAAAACAAAGGGGGCAAAATGCCCAAAATAGCTATAAATGGCTATGAAGCTAGGGCAAAAACTGATGCTTGTTATGACTTCATATGAGAATGATACGTACAGCCCTCCCCTCTTTTCAGGCCTGTAGAACTACATGGAACTCAGCTCTCAAGGCCATTTACATCAGATGGCACAGACGAACTGGGGGATAGTTCATAGACTCACTCAATGAACACACACATGTATGCACACTCACTGTTACAGACACACTCTCATATCTTTCACCGTCTTCTCTGGTCCTTGTCCCTCCTTCCATAAACGGACAGCGAGTTGGTTGGACGCGAGTTGTTGGCTGTGCTGGGAGATCCCACCCCGACTACGCCCTCCCATGTGTTTTCCTTATGTTGTGATTGTCTGAATATGTGCTTTTTCTGTTTTTGAGGGTTTTTTTTTGTTAAATCTCTAGACTGCCCTGTAAGGGCGGTACAGAGAATCTTCCTTTTTTTCTCATCCCACCCATGTTTACCTCATGTGCTGGATAAAGCTGGCTGCGAAGGCCTAAGAACTGCCCGGACCTGTGTTCTGTGTGATGGTTCTACGTTTGCCTGTAAAATCTTGGACAGGTTGTATTTGAACCTTGAATTTCCCCTCAGGGATGAATAAAATATTCCTGTAACTTGTATCTTGTACACACGCAAATGTATTGTGTAACATGGTGTCTGAACAATGACACAACCACTACATGCTCTGGTTCAGTCACAACTTGTATTAAAACACTCCTCTCCATCATGTTGTTCACATTTTAACATCATCAGTCCAAGACAACACCTAACACAAGACAAGTAAGTGGGACCTTGGTGGGATATTTTATCTTATATACCCACTTGTCAGCTTGTGTTTCAGTCAAGTAATCGAGATGAAGAAGTTACCACGTCCAGAGTTACAGTTCTGTTTAAATGCTCCTTAATAAACCAAATCAACATATTTGTCTGGCATCAAAAACAAATCTGGATTCTATCTTTAAACTTTTTCAAGCAGAGATTTCCTCAAATCATCATAAAATGGACATATGACCAAAACATGAAGCTCATCTTCTTCAATTAAAATATCATACAAGACACATCTAAGCTGCTCTTTGGGAATAACCATTTCCCTGCTCACTTCAGTTGCTAGGGACAACATACCAGATTTTAATTGTGCACACAATTACTTCTGATCTCTCCCTAAATGTAGCATTAGATATTGTTCTGTACAGTAATCTTCTTTAATTTGGGCATAACCTCTAAGTTTCCTCCAAATTTCCTTCTTCCATTGTTTCTTGTGAAGCTGAAATAACTTTTGTTTTACAGAATCTATCTTGTTCTACAAATTATTACTAAAAATATAATACAAATCAGAAACAGTATCATTACTGCATTCATGACTAACCGTAAAGCCCATCCCGCTGACTGCGCCAAAATTTTCCTCCCCTCGTAGAAGCTCATATTGTCAGTGAAAAGGAACCCAAGATACTTAGATACTTAGAAGATAAGAAGAGGTAAAGATCAACGGTGTCGATCCAAACAAAAATGTATGGCGGCTTCGCTGTACAAGATTATTTGTAAAACGCATTATTTGCGTTTTTGAGAATTAACAGACAGCTGCCATTTACCAGACCATGAACTCTTATTATTAAACATCCTCTTTAAATTAACTTCATTCCCTGCAACCAAAAAGATGTCATCAGCATATAACAAAATGCTTAAATTTAAGTCCTCCATATGTTAACCAAGCTTACACTGCTTGATGTTCTGAGCAAACAATTGACTTGTCAGTGTAGCATGAAAGGTTTTACATTGCCCATAAATTCCACTCAAAAGTTGAATAACTGAACTTTTTGTGAGTATTTATATAAAAGGTTTGAATTCAGGTGATTCTCATATGCATGAACAAATGATTCATTGCATCATTTTTAAGGACAAGGACAGTCTCCAATAAAAAAGGTCAAATAGCGTAAATAGTACTCCTATGTGTGTCTGTCTTTGCAGAGATGCTAAGTGGGCTTGTGTGTACTGGTACACTGTTGCTGAGGGATGTGAATTTCATCTCCCACGGGGATAGTGGTTGTGTTGTGGACCTAGCAGAGTCATTTTCCAAAGGTTACAGCTGCAGTCATCGACAGCAGTAGCAAAAAGACATGTTACACTAATAAGCTCCAACCTCAGCGATTCTTTTCTATGTTCAGGGATTACCTCCTGCTCATCATGTTCTTGTCTGATGTCCTTCTATTTTGTCTGTCTGCATTTTCACATTTCTTATTTTCTCCCCCCGTTTTTTTTTTTTTTTTTTAAATTCCTGAAATTCCTTAAATTCACACCTTTGTTGCTTCATAGAGAAGAACTGAGCAACATGTTGCTGTCAAGGACGTGGCAAACATTGTACTTTTTCGGTATCAGCTATACTGTGTCATGCTACGGAGATGAGACAGCAGCTCTCGACGGGGGCTCTCAAAACAATTATCTGTGTGTCACAGGCAGGGATGCTGCTGGCCGGTGCTGTGGGCTTTCTCATTTCTTTGAGAGGCAAATATTGCTGACTTAATACTTTTTCACTGTAACAGCCTTGCCTTGTTCTAAACTGAGCCAAATGAAAGTTGTTGTTTTTTTTTTTGCCAGAGCTCATCCTTGTTTTCAAACCCCAATAGACGGGACAAGAGGTATTGTGTGATATTGAATTTAAAAGGAGATAAGCTGGGAGGTGGGGATCAGTTAAAAAGAAAACCTGGTGATTCCTGTAAGTTTAACAAGATGGTTATAACAGCAGCACTTTCATTGTCTTTCTGTTGTAATCAAAGAGAGTATCATTTAAAAAAAAGTCTAAACAAAAATCATGTTCAACACATTAACTCCAAAATAGACATACTATGGAAAATATTGAATTATTAGCTGATAAAAACTGTAGTCATTTTGCCAACCAAGCAGCATTTTAGCCACTATTCTTTGTCATGACATTAATCTTTAAGTAAATACTTAACGGGAACATTTGGAATTGTATTAGAAAACCCCTATGTATTAATTTTTCGATATTAGTGAATGCTTTTCCACTTCATAAAAACACATCAGTCTCTTTCCTGTAATCTTAAAGTCAAATAAGCTGTATCCACACATATATGCGGGCTCCTGCCAGCTTTGTTGCTGCAGGCGCCTTGATTTGAGTGCCACAGTTTTGAAACATGTTCAAACACTTTGCCAATTTGTGTATTAGTTGGATGAAGAATTGGCAAACTTGACCCCTTACCAAGTCTCCTCAGCATCTGGGTGTATTCCTGCAAGACCTGCAGGGTCCTGATGAATTCAGAGGTTGGGCATATTGCTCAGCCTTTGTGAACATGTCGACAGTACTAATTCGGTAATGAGCAGTTTGTCTGTTTTTGTGTTTGCGCCTCTGTTTTTCTGTCAGCCTTCCTGTGTGTACATGCAGCTGCATGAATGATAGGCTACAAATCCATAGACTTGACGTATGTGGGTGAAAAGTGAAATCTGAGCATGTGTATGAAAAAAAAGGCTGTGACTATGTGCTTGTGAATCAGTCTCTTGCCCAAGGGGGTCTGGGCTGTGGTTGCAATCTTTTGAACCGAAGGAGTGGTTAGGCAGGAGACGCAGACGGAGCTGTGTGTCAGTAGCATGACTAGCCTTCTATGAGTATAGGGTGAATGTTCTGTGGTGGCTGGAGTTCCCCTGGATCAAGCATATGCTGCTTTTTTAGAAGACTGTTTTTAGCAACTGCTGTCAGCCGGTGCTCCAGACATGAAAGGCAAAGATGGAAGGCAATGAAGGACAAGATCTAAAGATCAGGATCCAAACAAAAAGAAATAAAAGAGGGGAAGACATCAATTGCTGAAACCATTCTGTTTAGCGTCAAGTCTCTGAGTAATGTGAGATGACATTGCTGCCTCAGCATGCCGGCGCTTTAGGCTGCATCACTGACACACCTACCCGAGTCAGCTGAGTCAGGGCATGTGTGACTGGAGTAATATGGGTGTGTACATCATCGTTTCTGAGAGTTTGGGATGAATATGGGATTAAAGGAGCTTTTTTCTCTTTTCTTGTGTGCTTTTTCAATGTCTTTCTCCCTCTTTAAATGTATGTTTGACTTCTCCTCCTTCTGTTGTAACACTGTTGTAACACTGCGTTTATGTGGGAGTTTTACTTCCTGTTTAATTGCGAATAAAAGTTAATTCCGCTTTAAACTGATGAAAAATCGACCATGTAAACACTTCATTCCTAATGCAAATTTCTATTCAGAATAAAACTTAATTCTGATGTAAGTGTCCGGTTTATTCGCATTTTAATTCCAAACTATTTAATTCCTCTGTCATATAAACATTATTTCCGCTCTAAGTTAATTCCGGTCGTTCTGCACATGCTCGTTACCTTGTCCTGTCCTGATGACACGAGTTGTTTTGCCTCCCGTGTTCGGTGATCTGTCTTTCTTCTTCTTCTCAGTTGCTGCAAAAAGTGAAGTAGTATGCTCGTGTTGAGCTGGTATTTCAAATTTATAATAAAAATAGCGATGAAACTGGTACTTATTATGTAGTTTTTACAAGTTACGACTGAAAAGATGCGAAGCAGGGAACCAACTTTGTTTATTTCCGGTATATGTCATACATCACGTGCACCCTCTGTCCAATCAGAACCCTTCCCAACCTGCCGCTGTAAAGAGGAATTAAGTGAGGACGTGTTTCATTCGGAACTATTATTTTCATGTAAACTCATAGGAAAATACATTAATTCCAAATTGTTTATTTCCGAATGATTAATTCCAAATTAAAAAACATCATGTAACCGTAGCCAGTGTGTTTTAAAGGCTGAGTGGGAGGAAAAGAGTCCTCCTCCGTGTGTTTGCATCCTTACAGACCCACAACTTGCATGGCACAAAAAGTCAGGTAGTTGTGTTTTGAGCTTGTCTGCTTTTATATAACAAGCGACAACACTCTATCTAACAACATAACTGCGCCAATGTTTGACATAAAGAGTCACTAAAATTCCTGCCAGACAAGTCCACACCACAGAAGTTAATTGTGTAAGGAATCCTCCAAAGCTTCCACACTTTTCAGCGCAACCTCAGCTCATCTAAAATCATTTAGTACTTGTTTTGTTTTCTCTCCGTTTCCCCTGCTGTGTGTGATGTAGGAAATGTAGGAGATGTTTGTCTTTTCAGGCGGGTTCCGTTGTCTTTTGTGTGTCTTGTCTGAAACAGCATGTCAGCCAGGCGGGGCAGCTCAGGGAGAATGTGTATGTGAGAAAAAGAGTGTGTGTGCTGAATGAAATGTAAAAAGCAGTACGCCTGCCTGCACACACACACAACAGCCTTTGGCCTAATGGGAGCTGACACTCTGTCAGGCTCTCTGAGCTCTTTATCTGGGCCTCTTGCCTCAGAATTTGTGTGCGTGTGTGCATGTTTGTGCCTGGCGTGTTGTGTGTTTCTGTTTGCATGCGTGCGTGTGCATGTGTGACCCCAGCGGTGGTAGTCGCCAGGCCCCTAGAGAGTTCTTTAACCTCCTAACAGAGTCAGGCTCATTTACATTGAAATGGGAGAGTGGCAGGGCCTCTTTATGGGCTGTTTGCTTTTGCTCTGTAGAAAAGCCTCGACTCCACCCTCTCTCTTGTGCACAAGTGCACGTGTACACATGCACACACGCACACACACAGTCACACTAAATACGTGAGAATTTACACTTTTGCCGCTCACACATTTGCTTTTAGAAATTGTAAAGCTGTTTCACCCTCTTTATAGATCAGAAGTGTTCATATTGGGGTGTGTGTATGAGTGTGTGTGTGAATGCATGAGTTATGAGGGGGCAGATTGGGCTGTTGGATTGAGTATGTGTGACTGGGACCATGTGGCTGTAGGCTGAGTGTTCTTTTACCCTCCTAATGACTGGTGAACAGAGCTGATCTGGAGTTCACCAAGTTCCCATCAGCTAGTTGCTCCCACACTTTTCCTTTGCAGGGGGAGCTCAAAAATCTGAATGTGTATCTGTGGCAGCTCCAGGCAGAGAGCTCCCAAAGTAGGTGGTGGCTGCCAGCGAGAGCACAAGTCTAATTATAGCAAGCGGCAAGTAAGTAGGAAGGAACTCTTTGATGATACATACAATTATTATTCTGTCAGGGAGGTAGTCTGCAGAGGAGGGGAGTAACTGTCCTCCTCCCCTTACTCAAGTCTGTTTCACCACCTCTAACGCATAGCAAAGACTCTGCCCTGTTTGCAGCTTAATTCAGTGTTTTCCCCACTATCTTACTTCTTATCTTTCTCTAAGGGCTTTCCATAAAAAAAAAAGGAGAGCAGAGTGCACTGTTTGAAGTCAAGTGGCTTTGTAAAGACCAAACAAGGCTGATGTTTTCCACCTGTCTTGTTCTCTGTTCTCTAATATCTGCCGGAGAAATGTTCACTTTCTGCAGCCATTCCTGGCTGTAGTCATTTGCTTCAGAGTGGGCACAAACGCTTCTGTAAAAGATTACAGAGGAATGCATTTGTGGAATCTATCTTTAGCTGTTCTTTGTATGTATTTTACATATGTGCATACTTATAGGCGTACTGTGACTGATGCATTTAAATGACATTGAGTCGTGCTTTAGAATAAATTAATCAAAATAAATACAGCCTGCGTTTGTTTGAATATGTGTTGTGTTGAGTCAAAGTTTTGCAGATGGTCTTTATTCAACCAGAGTCATTTGCGCACATGGGATCAACTTGTGCATTATTGGCTATAGGGATATAATCTCCAGCGTGTTTCTGAGAATTTCAAATCTATTTTTTTTATGAAAGATGAAAGGAGACAAGATAAGGAAGGACATGGTAGCGAGTTTTCCTTGATTGTTTTCTCTTTCTGTGGAGATAATATGAACAAGTATTTGAAAATGAAATATATAAAGATCAAAAACGGTTGCACTGATGCACCTAAAATTATAAATGCTTTGCTTTGGTTTTTTTTTTTCATTTTGTTATTCTTGTTTTGACAGTCTGATGCACATTTGGAAAAAAATGAACAACTTCACAATTCTAATGTGACTAGGCAGAGATAAAAATGTGTGACACACTAGTTTCCTCTAATCTGTTTTAGCAAACAATAAGCTCACATAACTGACTGGCATCTTCTCAGATGGGTAATAATATCCCTGTTGTTACAAGAGATCAAAGTAATTTCTAAATAAGACCCCCTCTATTTTCCACTTTTGGATGTCCTCCACAGTTGTTTTCTTTTTGTAAAAGTTTTTGTTTCTAATTGGGGCAAATATATTTTCCACTGAATTCCCAACATATCCTATCCTGCCACCCTTTGGCAACACTAAGCCACCTGGTCTAGTTTACATTTATCTTTTACCACTTTTGGATTTGCTTTACTGGCAAATGCAAATAGATGTATAGAGAGGCTGATTTCAGCATTCTCGTTCAGTCTAAGCTCAGATCCCAGTATGGCATGGTGAAAATGCAGTTATATATACATGCAAGTGTATCTAATTTTCTATAACAAGCCAGCTGCATGTAATACAATACATGGCACGAAATATCAATGGGGCCATGCCCTACAGTGGCATGCCAGTGGTGGTTAGCCTGAATTTTGAACTATGGTTATAGGATGTAACAATTAATTTTAGGTATAGTCATACACGTTTAGCTGCACACCACTTCCCTTTCCTGCCGAGGAGGAGTCATTTTTGTGTGTGTAGTGAGTCCAGTCACCGCAGCTAGAGCAAGCCACTTTCTGCCTCCCTGTGATGAGAACCAGATGGAAATTTTCAGTGGATTGCCCACTCTGCTAACCATTATAGTTCCTGAAATATTACCAAAATGTTTTTTTTTTCCTCTGAAAATCTCCTGTTCCTTAAATTAGCTTTACACTGCTATGGACAGTTTTAGGGTGACTCATTTTTCTTTTCTTTTCTTTTTTTACTATTCATAAACTCTCTTAATACTGCAGTATGGAGTTAAAATTTGAAAAACTATCTTTCCTTTGTGTCTGTTGCCATCTGACTTATCAAGAATACTTTAAACATTACCTGTATTTAATGACTTCAAGAAAATAAGAAAATCGTTTGTTTCTTTCCAGGCTCTCCCCTGCATGTCTCATTTGCACCACCACAAACCAGATCAAAAGAACCTCTCTATATCCACAACTGTTGGATGTAAGAAACTCATTCTGGGATGCACTTAAACACTCATCCACACAGGGACACACACATCCATTTTGTACATGAAAACAGAGTCAAACACAATGTTTTGAGCTGTGAGAAACAGACCCATTGGGGTCTAAGCAAGAGCGCTTTCAAGTTTGGCCAAGTGGTCCATCCCATTCATCAGCTCCCCTCTGGGTGTGTGAAACACATCCAGGGTCAACTTACTATTCACAAAAACCCTTAGACCAGCTCAAGATGGGGTCCGAATTGTGTGGTGACAGATTTCTTCCTATTTTATGTTCAGGCTTCCTGGTCGAGATGTTATTGTCTTTGCACTTCCTGCTCAGGTGCAACTTAGGAAGACTTTTAGCAGTTTCACAAAAAAAGCAAAAACAAAGGAATACAAAAGCTTGGCTTTATGTGGCCATTTTTGTTTAGTACTTTTTGTGTTTGTGGTTTAATTTATGACCTTTAGATTTCCGTATTTCATGTTTTCATATTACATCCTGTTTAGTTTGAAAAGTTTTTGTTTTTTTTTCTTGTGAATTTACACATTTACCATTTCACACAACAGCGTATTTATTTTTCCTTTATGTAATGGTCACTATAGAGGACTGACACTGGGATAGATGCAGCCGCAGATGCACTTTAAACACAGCGTGAATGCAGCTGTGCATGATGTGCCAGATATGCACAGTTGCATGTGGAATGAACCAATGCAGCATAGTTACATGTTAAAATAGAGGCATCATTTTGCTGCTTCTGGGTGATGACATGTACGATCCATTTTCCCAACAGACACATAACTTTATGACATGTCTGTGTGCTCATTGGATTATTTTTTTAAATTACACAGCTTCTGCCTGCAAAAGCTGTAATAGCTTGTAAATAGTTCATTTACTAATAATTATCATTAGCCACAAAGTTCATCCATCCATCCATCCATCCATCCATCCATCCATCCATTTTCCATACCACTTAGCTGGAGCACATGCCAGAAAATAGCAGGCAAGAGGCAGGGAACACCCTGGATAGGTTGCCAGTCCATTTTAGTAACATTATTTATTTAACTTATCGCAGGTAAGAAAAAAAAAATCACAAAACAAGCTGCACGTTAGCGGTAGCTCGTCTTAGCATGCTTCATCAGTTTCATTACTACTTGTTCAGGGTTGTAAATCATGACGGTCTGTGTTAACTGCTGTACTACAAAGGTTTATTTTAAGTTTTAAAGAGCAACAAAATGATTGGTTCAGTGCATCACAGCAACATGGGGGAGGAGTGGATAATCTGAACATTGTGTAGGACTTTGGTGATTGCTCCACACCTGTTTTTCATTTGTTTGTTAACTGAGTTTATATATAATACCAGGGTTTCATTGCAGGATCATCATCAGTGTTCATGTGTGTTTATTTTGTTTCATGCTGTGTCAAGACCTGTTTCCTGCTTCTTTCTGCTCAAAGCAATGCCATAAGCCTTTTAGTATAAAGTTCCAGTATCCACTATCCAGCTGCATCTACCTGTGAGTCTATGTTTGGGTCCTGGCTTTAATATTTACACACACCACGAAGATAAGACAGAAATAATGAGAGCTCTAGTCTGGGTCAGCACTGTAATGTCATGATAAAACCGTGAAAACATGAAATCAGGTATTTCTCAAGGATAGAGCCTGTGGCCAAACGGAAAAAGAAAAAAAAAAAAGTTGTGCTCACTATTAATGGGGTCCTTGCTGTTGATTGTTAGTCGAAATGTGAAGGAATTTTTGTAAAAAATATAAACCAGCACATTCCAGCTCACAAACTCTCCATCTGAACACATAATGCATTTTTATGCTTCTTTTTGTTATTTTTTATTCTTCCTGACAATGTCATTCTTGTACCTTGCTCTTTTATGATCAAAGTTAAAATCGAAAGAAAGCTAAAGTGTGACTAAATATATAATGATTAATGAACAGAGTGGCTGTAAGGGTTTATGAGCCAACTGCATGTGGCTCAGTGGCCTCCGGGCAGAGCTTCATGTTTACATAAAAGAAAGCCCCTGCTGAGAAATGCCAACAGCTGATGAATTATTTCCCTGTACAGCAAGGTCAAGCAGTTTGTTTGGAAACACACACTCTTCTTGTTGTCTATTTCTTGGTGGGGAAAAAAAAAAAATCTCTTCTATGTATACTATGACTTTGATGCATTTGTTCAGACAACGAGAAGGCATGACGAGTGGGGTGAAGAAAAGGCTGTTTTTTCAGCATAATTAGACAAATGTGATGCGAGCAAACTGAACCAAAGAGGAAAACGAAAGCAACACTCACAAAACTGGCTTTTATCTGTTTTTTTTGTCGTGCTTTTCTCCTGCTCTGTTTCACCTCTCCCTGCCTTTTACTGCCTACTAAAAACTGCAGCTGCAAACTTTGCTCGAACCACTTTACAGTGGTGACCTCAAATCTCAGCAGGCAGGCAGGGAGCGTACTTGAGTTGAGTTGTTGCGTACATTTGTGTATTTTTTTTTTTTTGTCAGTGCTCAATTGTCCTTAATAATTCACTGGTAGACCTATATATGGGGATACACTGCTGGGCTTGGTATTTTTAGCTCCCTCCATGCTTTATATAAGGCTCTTTATATAATCACAATGTTTAATGGCACATTCTGCAGTTAGACCTCTCATGATAACTGACATCGCTTGTGGCCGACACATGCAAATATATGAGGCAAGGACCTCTTATCGGTGTGACGTTTGTTTCCACATGTATGTTTATTTCATGGCTGTGTAATTATATGCTAAATTAGTCTCTATTAAACATAAAACAAAATACTCATATCCCTGTCTTTTTTCATAAAATACACACATCAGTGTAACGCCACACCTTGGCCGGCCCCGTGCTGAATAGAATGACTCACCAAGCAGCAGGTACTGAACAGCCTAAATGGAGGCTGTGAAAGAGTTATTAGTAAACACATTTATCTTCCTGATGCGTCCTGTGTGAAAAGGGTCTTATGTCGACATGTACCGGCTTCCAGCCGTTTCTTATCTGGAGCTAAATGGAAGTCATGGTGACAACCACAATTAGGCAGGACAGCAGCGAATGGGAGAGGGTCACACACAATGTAATTACGTAGATACCGCAGTGAGGTTAGTAACACTAAAATACAGCCTGATGCTCAGAGACACACCACCGAGACAAAATGCGCATAATGCAGACAAAGACGGAACACGGTTTTAGATGAGCCTCAACCAGAACAGTTAGAAGGAGTTTGTGTCAGATGACGAGCGAAAGGTGTGTTTGCTCATCAAGAGTGTGCAATATATCACATCTACACACTTTTCCTGCCTGCAGCTGACCTCAGAAAGGAATCATAAACGGCTTGAATTTCATTTGAATCAGGTCTGAACTCTTGGCTGCTTTCAGATGAGCGGTAAATATCGCGTGCTCTGTGATACTTTATACCCAGCTCCCTCTGTTGTTTGCTGTTCAGCGGTGAAGGTGAAAATATTGAAAGTTATCTCCAGAGTGAGTTATTTTTGCAGCATGGGTCCAGGCAGGCCCTCAGAGCCAAAACAACAGTCTTGGCTGAACTCTCTCTGACATGGGACGTTTATTTATCCCAATTCAATTCAATTCAATTCAATTCAATTCAATTCAACTTTATTTATATAGCGTCAAATCATGGCAATGCCATCTCAAGACGCTTTACAGACAGAGGGGAAAACATAATGAAGGCCAATTCATAACAGCCTATATAAGGAAACCAACAGATTGAGTTGAGTCCAACTCAATCTCCCATCCTGAGCAAGCACACTGGCAACAGTGGGAAGGAAAAAACTCCCTTTCAACAGGAAGGAAACCTCCGGCAGAACCCGGCTCAGGACAGGCAGCCATCTGCCTCTGCTGTGTGGGGGGAAGAGGACAGAAAGACAACAGACAACAGGAACTGCTACTCCCGGCCAGGGAGACCTGCTGAGACAGGAGACATACATGTTAATGATGCAACACTGTTATGGGGGGGGGGTAAAAGAAAGAGATAAAGAGAAAAAGAAAGAAGCTCAGTGTATCAGGAAATGTCCCTCAGCAGTCTAAACCTATAGCAGCATAACTAAGGGATGCTAACCATCCCTAGCTATAGGACTTATCAAAAAGATAAGTCTTCAGCCTAGTCTTAAAGGTGGGGAGGGTGTCTGCTTCCCTAACACTAACTGGGAGCTTATTCCATAAGAGAGGGGCCTGATAACCAAAGGCTCTGCCTCCTGCTCGGCTCTTTGAGACTCTAGGAACCACAAGTAAGCCTGCAGTCTGCGAACGAAGTACTCTACTTGGTATATAAGGAACAATGAGGTCTTTGATATATAATGGTGCCTGGTTGTGGAGGGCTTTATATGTAAGGAGAAGGATTTTAAATTCTATTCTAGATTCAACAGGCAGCCAATAAAGAGAGGCTAAAACTGGAGAAATATGATCTCTCATGCTGGTTCTGGTCAGGACTCTGGCTGCAGAATTCTGGATCAGCTGAAGGCTTTTCAGGGCATATTTAGGACAGCCCAGTAATAGAGAGTTACAGTAATCTAGTCTCGAAGTAACAAAAGCGTGAACCAGTTTTTCTGCATCACTCCGAGACAGAATGTCCCTAATTTTGGCTATATTACATAAATGAAAGAAGGCTGTTTTAGTAACCTGCTTAATATGTGGGCCAAAGGACAGGTCAGGGTCAAATATTACTCCAAGGTTTCTCACTGTAGCATTGGAAGCTAAAGTAATGCCATCCAGGTTCATTACAAAACCAGAAAATTTAGCTCTGAGTTTTTCAGATCCAACGAGAATTACTTCAGTCTTATCTGAGTTTAAGAGGAGAAAATTTCTAGACATCCAAGTCTTTATGTCTATGAGACAATTTTGTAGCCTATTGGGCTGATTAGTTTCATCTGGTTTAAAGGATAAGTATAGTTGAGTATCATCTGCATAACAATGAAAGTTTATTCCATGCTGTCTAATAATTTTGCCTAAGGGAGCATCTATAGCGTGAAGAGTATTGGTCCAAGTACAGAACCTTGAGGAACTCCATGACTTACTGTAGTTTGGGAGGAGGACTTGTCATTTACATGAACAAACTGAAGTCTATCAGATAAATATGATTTAAACCAGCTTAACGCTGTACCTGTAATTCCAATCACCTGTTCTAGTCTTTGTAACAGAATGTTATGATCAAATGCAGCACTAAGATCAAGCAAGATAAGTACGGACACAAGTCCTTTGTCTGAGGCCATAAGAAGGTCATTAGTAACTTTCACCAATGCTGTCTCAGTACTATGATGAGCTCTAAATCCTGACTGAAACTCCTCGCATAAATTATTTCTGCTCAGGTGGGCATGTAGCTGAGCGGAAACTATTTTCTCCAGAATTTTGGACATAAACGGGAGGTTAGATATAGGTCTATAATTTGCTATCACCTCTGGATCCAGAGATTGCTTTTTAAGTAAAGGCTTGATTACAGCAGTTTTAAATGATTGTGGTACATATCCTGTCACTAAAGACATATTGATAAGATTTAGTAGTGATGTATTAATTAAAGGGAAAATGTCCTTAAAGAGGCTCGTTGGGAGAGGGTCTAAGATACAGGTGGATGGTTTAGATGAAGCTATTATTTTAGTTAATTCAGAGGGTTGGACAGGACAGAAACTATTTAGACACAAGTCAGATCCTGGTTCTAAGGATGCTTCGGAGACCACAACAGGCTCAACATTATAGGTAGAAGGAAGAGTATTATGAATTTGATCTCTAATAGTGTCAATTTTATTCCTGAAAAAATACATGAAATCATCACAGCTAAGTGAGAAAGGAATACATGGCTCCACAGCGCTCCGGCTCCTAGTAAGCCTAGCTACAGTGCTGAAAAGAAACCGAGGGTTGTTTTTGTTTTCCTCTATCAATGATGAATAATAAGCTGTTCTTGCCGTACGTAAGGCTTTTTTGTATACGATTAAACTTTCTTTCCAGGTTAAGTGAGACTCCTCTAGTCCTGATGAACGCCATCTGTTTTCCAAACGCCTTGATGCCTGTTTTAGAGCTCGAAGCTGGGAATTAAACCAGGGAGCCTTCATAATCTTACCTAATTTCTTCTTCTTTAGGGGAGCAACATTATCCAAGGTTGTACGCATTGAAGCTGTTATAGTATCAGCATGTTGATCAATCTGAGCAGGTAAAGGGGGACTCTCAGTCATGCTAACACATGGTAGATGTGAAAAAATTGATTCAATTGATTTTGTAATATTATTGTCTGATAAACATCTACTATAGTAGAATTTATTTTTGGTCAGTGAGTAATCAAATAAAGTGAATTCAAAGGTTAACAAGAAGTGATCGGACAAGACAGGGTTTTGAGGAAATACTTTGAGCTTATCAGTCTCAATACCATATGTTAGAACAAGATCAAGAGTATGACCATGAGAGTGAGTGGCTCCATTGACATTTTGTGAAAACCCAATTGAGTTTAGAATAGAGCTAAAGGAAATGTTTAAACTATCATTTTCAACGTCAACATGAATATTAAAATCACCTAGTACAATGACCTTATCAGTAGTCAGCACTAACTCAGACAAGAGATCAGAGAATTCGGTCAGAAACTCGGAGTAAGGTCCAGGTGAGCGATACACTAATGCTAAAAGGAGCGGTTTCTCTGAATTCCATTTTGGATGAGATAAATTTAATGTCAGGAATTCAAAGGATTTATAGTTAGTTTTGTGCTTAGGATTAATTAAAAATTCTGACTTAAAAATAGCTGCAACACCTCCTCCTCTGCCTGTAATATTAGAAATGTAAAAGTTTAAATAGTTAGCTGGCGTAGCTTCATTAATACTAACATAATCCTCTTGCTGTAACCAGGTTTCCGTAAGACAGAATAAATCAATGTGGTGATCACCTATCAAGTCATTGACTAATAAAGACTTATTTGGGAGGGATCTAATATTCAGTAGGCCACACTTTATTGTCTTATTTTCAGATTTTATTAGATCCATTGTTTTTATTTTTATGAGGTTTTCACGATTAACCCCAGAAGTGTTTTTGTGTTGTTTAATTCTTACTGCTGGGAAGTTGTATAAGGTCGGAATGGGGTTTTGGGTGGGCGGCGGCAGGTGGGAAGCTGCAGAAAAGTGTGTAGGACTACAATTCTGCCTCCTGGTCCCAACCCTGAGTTGTCAATTTAGCTGACTAATAAAAGAGTCCATATTGCTAGATAAGAGAGCGGCTCCATCCAACGTGGGATGGATGCCATCTCTCCTAATAAGACCAGGCTTTCCCCAAAAAGCGCTCCAATTATCTATAAAACCCACGTTGTTATTGGGACACCACCTAGACAACCAGCGGTTGAAGGATGACATGCGGCTAAACATGTCATCGCTGATTAAACACAGCGATGTTTAATCAGCATCAGACGCTAATGCACAGGGGTTGTCTGACACAGCCACGCTCTTTGTTCCATATTTCCACCCTGGATTCTGACTTTGACATGCCAGTTCATACTGAGCAATGTTGAGACCTTTCTGCACGCGTGTGGTGAATCTGGGATACAGCAGCTCTGCCCAAAGCAGTCCTTGAAAAGCTACTTTGTTCTTTGATTAAACTGTCTTTTCCATCTTCCCTACACTTTTCTCCTGTTGCTCACGCTTTAAACCCACCTTGGCATCGCTCTTGTAAACAAGAAATAAACCAACAACCTCAGACATATTGATCACCTGCTTGTCAGTCAGAAATAGATTGTAACCAGTGGCGACCGCAGTACTGGATGCATTTAACAGTCTTTGTGAGTTGTTTGTGCATGTTTGTGATCTGTGCACGTTTTGCACCGGGTCCAGAACATTCTCCCGGATATTTACAACCAGAGTTGACTGATGACATAATTAAGGTCGTGTAGTGATCTGTGGCGGCTGTGTTCCCACTACACACCAAACCCAGCCAGTAAATAAACCCCTGGCTCAGGAGGCCATCCTCTGACACAACATATATTCAACAAAGTCATACACAAACAGGCACACACAACTTTAATGAAGAACTTAATAGTCATGTCACAGAGCTGAAATGTTGTTGTTTACTAATGTGATATCGTTGGGGTGAAAGTACACTGGTACCACTGGTGGGGACACCAGTGTACGTCCATGATCAGCTATAGTGAAGCAAATGTTTGGCCATATTCATTTACAAAAGATCACTTTTTATTGACAATTTCCAAATGTTATCATGTTCTCTGGCAAAAGCGCCAGAAAAAATATACAGACCAACAAGGGATCATTTGCATAAAGTGTCCTCATCTTAAGGAGCCTGAAATGTTGCCAGTTTCACAAAAGCAGAAGAACTGATGACTTTATATTTTTATTTTATTTTAAAAGTGCTTCAAGTTATGTGAACCAAAATAATGCAAATCTGGATACAACCCCCCCCCCCCCCCCCCCCCCCAAAAAAAAAAAAAAAAAAAAACTAAACAAAACTTAAAAAAATACAATGTCACTGTTGCCAAATGTGAGATAAAACACATGCTATGGTACGACAAGTCAATTCTAGATTAATTAAAAATATATATATATTTTCTACAAACTTCTTCAAGAAGAAGTTTGTAGAATAAGCAGTCAGGTGTTGCTGACCAGATAAACTTGATTAAATCCTCTTTAACTAGTGTGAGGACTTCTATAAAAGCCACATTTCGGCCAGTTTTCTGGTTTGGATTATGCGAGTGACACTGTGTCACAAGAAAAGATGTTAGCAATGATCTCAGTGAAGAAAATATGCTGACCAACAATCTGTGAAGAGTTATAAAGTAATTTGCAAACTAACTGGAGTCCATCAGTCTACAGAAAAAAGATTACTTGCAAAAGGAAAACATTTGAGACGTTTGCCAATCTGCCCAGGAGTCAAAGTCCTGGAAGTTTATCCCAAGGTCACTTGCTATGGGGTTGTTATTGTGCCTCATTCCTGAGCAGAGGTACATTCTGAGCGCAGACAGATTTTTGCATGCACACCGGTTACATTTTGAGCAGAAAATATGTTTGTGCAAAGAGTAACTTAATCTGAGCAAACAAAGGCTATTTCTGTGCACCAAAATTAAATTTCTGTGTTGGCTCCAATCTGTGTTGATGTACGACAGTTAACTTTCCCTCAGTTTTATTAATCTCTGCCCTCATTGTTCTCTCCTCTGTGCGCTGCCACCGACCTGCACATACAGTGAAACAAACAACTCTTGACTTAGAAGCCACCTTTTCCAGTGTTATCATGACACAGCCAATCAGGAAGACTTTCTCCAATGAGGGGTTGGAATTATAGCATGTTTATAGCTACACTGAGATGAGTGATTGACAGAGCTGAGCACAGACATTGTGTGTAACGTACAGAGAAGGAAACGACGTGGGAGAAGGTGATAAAACTAAGGCAAAGTTTTGTTGTTGCACATCTACAAAGATAGGAGCAAGCACGGAAATTCATTTCCGGGTGCACAGAAATGATCTTTCGTGACTCAGTTTCAGTTATTCTTTTCACAGAAAACATTCTCTGCTCAAAATGTAACTCGTGTGCTTGCAAAAATCATTTGTCTGTGTTCAGAATGTCTGATTGTGAAAGATAAGTCCAAACCGGATCAAGCAAGATGGAAATGACCCCCAACTCAACAGCACATCTACAACATAATGAATGAAAGAGAAACGAGTCAAAGTGCTGCAGTGATCAGGTTGAAGTCCCGACCAAATACTGTGGAGGGACCTATGGAAGCTTTTGCATGAACAAAGGCCTGCCATGCTTATCCAACCGAAACAACTGTGTAAAAACAATTGTGCCAAAATGTATTCACATTGGTAAGATATTGATTATTCAGGAAATAAACAATTCTAGTTAAATGTGTTACCAGTGGTTCTATTGGTTGTGTAATCATGAAGTGTGGTTTTTCACACACGCTTCTGCACTTTTGCTTTCTTTCCTTAAATAGGAACACAGTGCAAAACTTTCTTTGTTACAATTCCCCCAACGCTTTATATACCTAATTTTCATACCTGTACGTGTTATGATTCATTCTATATGACCTGAAACATAAAATAAAAATGGACATAAGTGCAGAAAATCTGGGTTTTAATCAAGCAGAAAATGTATCTTGAGACAATGTATCTGGAGCAGCAGCGCAGTGTCCTGCGTGCCGCACCAGGAATGCTTTTTATCAACAACATCCACAGGTGGAGCAAGTTAAGACTGAAGCCCACGCACCATCCAAACACACTTGATCTGCCATGGATATAATTTAGGGTACTTGCTTTAAAACTGTAAACACACGCCTATACACACAGCATCACTTGTGTGTTAAAGGTTGTAAACCAGATGTGTAACGTAACCACAAATCTGAGAAGTTACTGTGTAACCCTGTTATTTTTCTCACTATACAGGTTTAAGGAAACTAATAAACTATTACCTTTACAGCAGAAGCTTAAACTTCTCAGGCACGCTCTTGACTCAAAGACCATCTTCTCTTTGAGATCAATCTGCAGACCATTGCTCCCCTAGATATTAGAAACGATGATCCTGGGAGAGGGTAAGTCACAATGAAACTATGTGTGATATGGAAATGGTCAGATTCAGCAGGTTAATGACTCCATAGCAGAGCTCTGACTCAATGTGCAGCAATGGAACACCAGAAGAAATGTGGAACTACATTAAAGAGTCGCAGCAGCGACCAACACTTTGGACAATTGCTGACAGTGAGAGGAGATGGTTGCAAAATATATTTTTGAAGTTGATCTAAAACTTCAGTTGAGATTGTAGTGACCCTTGAAATATTATAGAGTGGGAATTAAAGCAAAATGGATGCAGTAGAATATAGAGAACGAGGAAAACGTTTTCCAGAACTTTCAGGCTCTTACAGGTTGGTGAAAATGTTTACATGTCAACAAAACTAGAACACAAAACAATCTGTTTAAAAAATTCATATACTTCCATAAAATAATTTTAAAAATAGCTCTAGGAAAAGTTTCTACTATAAAATCTGGAAAAAAAAAAACCTTCCAAAGGAAAGGTCTTCTAAGCTCTTCGATAAGAAACGATTTGATTTGGCTACTTAGGAAAATGTGATTTTTCAGTAATTTCAATCAGTTCTGACTGCTGTTCAATTTTTATTTTACAGTTATAGTTACTTGATCTAATATTTATTTTTTCCCAATTCTGCAGAGCAAGAATATGTGTCAACAAAACAGAAAAAGCTTTGCTTTAACTGTGCTTGGCGCTGATGATGTGATGTTTGGAAGGTTTGGATAAGGGGGCCTTTTTATCTGCCTTGTGGTTTATGCATCATCTGTAAAGGTAGCCTATCGTGTTGTGTTTCTCTGCTTGTTACAGGGTGACGGTTCCCTTCACTGGAATATCGGAGTATTATTAATAGCACATGCCACTGGGGCTAACACTCCTTTTAGTATGTGTGTGTGTGTGTGTGTGTGTGTCTGTGTTTTTAGATGAAAAACTAGATGTGGCTCTCCAAACCTGGCCAGCTGATGAAGAGCTGCTATTAAATTGACTTTAGAAAGTCTTTATCATCACATCAAAGCACAATTATAAATCTTAATGTTGTGAAGGATGTCCTCCCTCTGCACATTCTGTCAATTTATATTTTAATTGCCAACTTTTCTTTTTTATTGATGTGCCGTTACGATGAACCCACATCTACTAAGATTGATTACCTGATCAAGACTGACCAACCAGCTGCTTTCAGATAACTGAAAGGATTAAAGGCCCTTTAAACTAAAGACAAAACCTCAATTTTTCAGTCAGACAGACAAGTTGGATGGAAGCGTGGGCAGAGCTCTGTGAACTCCTTGTTGCAAAGAAAATGGGAAACTAGGCCATAAAGGCCAGAGGGGCTACTTGGCCCATTCTTCTTTGTTGCACAAAGTGATGGTTTTTGATTATTTGACCGTGTAAAGGTAAAAAATGGACTTGTCAGCAGCCACACATGTGGGAATGATGGTGCTTGTCACTTAAATATTATTATAATCAATTTATTTATAAGGGACTTTAACACAAACCACAGCTGAACGAAGTGCTGAACTTCAAAGACAAGTAAAATAAAAGCATAAAAGTAACAACAACAAAACCATAACATAATAACAAAACCATAATATGAATAGAATATAATAAAAAAAAAGAGAATATGTAGAAATCTAATCCAGGCAATAAATACTAAATAATATAAACTAAAAATGAAATAAGTTGGAATGAAGGCCAATGAGTAAAAGTGAATTTTAAGACAGATTATAGATTTAAGACAGATACTTTGAAAAGCTATAATGAAATATTCATTTGAATATTTTAAAATGAGAAACTCAAAGTGATTAAAAAGTCACGCATAGAGGAGAACCGCCACACCTGTTTTAGAGTGATATTATTTATAAAACAAAAAATACCTGAACATGCAGAAACAATGTGTGAAAAACTGAGGAGACTCCTGCTGCTTTCACAGGAAATGAGAAGGAAACTCACAGTCAGGTGCTCCTAATCAATTACACTTGATTAATTGCTCATCAGCACAAGTGAACACCTCCAAAGAAGCTAAATGTTTGGCAGTTTGCTGCTCGGGACCATTCCCGTGTATGTTAACGTGTCAGAGGAAAGATGTATTATCCTGGAGAGACAGCAGTTTCTGGCCATCAATCTGGGAAGGGTTATGAGGTCATTTTTAAACAAATTACAAGTGGAAAACATTTAAAATAGTTTCCAGTCTTTCCAGCAGTGGACTTCCTAAAAGCTTCACTCATTTCATACATTTCAGACTCTACAGGTCTTGGTTTGGTCTTGGCAATTTCAGTCCAGAACAATACCTCAGAAAAATGGAGGGAAAAAAGGAGGGGGGTGCAGGGTTACAACATTATTCTGGACCGAGACGGCGTTCATACTACACTTGCCAAACAGATGACACCCAGTAACATATTTATTCATGTGATTCAGGTGTGCTGGAGGGGGGACGCATCTAAAACTTGCAGGATTGTAGCTCTTGAGGACTGGACTAGGGCCTCCCTGGTCTAGAGTCTAATGTGTGGCCTAGGTCTGTCAGCTGAAGCCTGGCCAAAAGCGGATTGTACCAGTGGAAAATGATCCCATGGCACAGCAGCAAATCTGGAGCAAAATGGCTAAAATAACAAGAATCGAGATGTTTCAATAACCCAGTCAAAGTCGAACCCTGGAGGAGCCTTAAGGAGTATAAACTAATGGCTGCAAGCTCCACTGATCCTAAGCAGGGCTGTAAAATACAAGTTATTGCTGCTAAAGATTATTCTGCAAGTTTCTGAATTGGGGGTGCATACTAAACCTTTTACACGCTCTTCTCTCAGTCTTTCTTTTATTGAATGAATAATGAATCAATTATTGTATAATATATCCTGTATTCTAATTCACTTGAGGTCGTAATTACTTAATTTCAGGACACGGTAAGAACCAGATGATTTCTATTATGTCTTGAAAACGTTGGAAATGAAAGGAGGGGTGGAATTTCTTTTACACACTCTCTTTTATTGCAGTCATGAACTGGTAAAGAACTGGTGTGTGACAAATTTACAGGTATAAACTTTATCTTATTGACTTCTGTTCCTCCTGAAGACTCATGGGTATTTTCAAGCACAATTTGTCCTTGTTTTTTCCAAACACGTGGTGATAACTTGTTAATCAATACCTAGTGCAGTAAACTTTTATCACTGGACGATTGCAATATTTATTTATTTATTCTTTTTAAATAAAAAAAAACAATCATTTAACAGTCACTAAATCATGTCATTTCTAGTTTATCCCTTTGACCAAAAAGAGCTTAACTGGTCATTAAACAGCTTTTTTTTTTTTTTTTTTTTTTTTTTTTTTTTTTAACTTATGGGTGAAATTCCAAAATAATTCCTTCCATTAAAATGACAAAAAATATAGTTTTTACTTTTGGGTTTTGTAAGATGAGATCATGCATATCTACATTATTCTCTGACTGTCATAAATGTCCTTTTTTTTTTTTCTTTGCTTTTTTAAAAAATTTTTTTAAGCTTGACTTTTCAGACCCTCTGTCTGAAAGCCAAGTTGGGAACTGGGGGACTTTAGGACCCAAAAATAAACTCTGTGATTTACCAGACTGCCAGGCTGGTCTCACAGAAATAGTTTTAACTAGCATATCCTCTTGACATCACATTGTAACGGACGAGGGATGTAATGTGTTAAAATTACACAGCAGAATAGCAGAAATGAACAAGTTCCTTGTTAATTAGAGGTGCTGAAGAAACTGCACTCATGTTTCCTGGCCAGTCTTCTGGTGGTTTATCACCTGTCCCTCGTAGAGATGATAACCTTGTTGCTTCTCTGAGGCTGTTTAATATTAACTTGCATCTGTGATGCAATCACAAATTGGCTATAATAAGAGTACACATGGCATTTAAATGGGACAAAGGGGCTTTGCCTTTGCCCCTCCTTAGCCTTACCTGGGCTAAGGAGAAAAGGACTGGACTATTGCTCAGTGGTCCAAAGTCCTCTTTTCAGATGGAAGAAAATTTGGCATTTTATTTAGAAATTAAGGTCCCAGAGTCTGGAGGAAGAGTGGAAAGGGAACAGAAACCATGTTGCTTGAAGTCCAGTGTGAAGTTTTCACAGTCAGTGCTGGTGTTGGTCCATTGTGTTTTCTGAAGTGCACAGTCAGCACAATCATCGACCGGGAAATTTTAGAGCACTTCATTCTTCCTTCTGCTCATAAGCTTTATGGAGATGCCGATTTCATTTTCCAGCAGGACTTGGTACCTGCTTACACTGCCAGAGGTACCAAAAGCTGCTTCAATGACCATGGTGTTACTGTGCTTGCAGGGCCGGCTCTAGTTAATTTGTTGCCCTAGGCAACATGTTGTTTTGCTGCCCCCCCAAATATTTTAAAATGAAGAATACTACTCTGAACATCAACAGAGACACACATTAACAGTTTTACTTTGCCTTACATTATTTCAATACAACATTGCAATTAATTAATGCATGGAAAAGAAACAAAGAAGTTTCAGAGCTTTATTTTATTCATTATCAAATATTTCAAAAGAACACTTCTTTTTTAAAATCTATTTTAAATAGTTTCAATAAAACTTAATAGAAAACTGAATTTACACAACGCATAAAGGTGCTGATGAGAATCAAAACTTTAACAGAGCTCCATAAATTAAAAATATTTAACAAAAATAGACATACAGTCAGAAATAAAGCACTTAAAAAGAAAAATGAGCAAAAGGCCACCTCTAATGAACTGTGTTCAAAACACTATGGAGAATACTTGAGAAAAATGAAATTATGTGCTCTAAATGTTCAAGTTTTCGCTCATGGCTTTTCAGTAGCTCACTGCAATTTGTCATTTAGGCCACGACTAATGAGGTCATATTTTTCTGTGAAAAAGGTTTGCAGCAAAAGCAGTACAGAGCATTTTGTTTTTCTCAATATACCAGTCAGCTTCTCCTGATCCTCTCTCCTCCATTAAATAATTTCGGGAGAAGTGGTGGTGATGACAGTTTCTGCCATCATCTCTTTTTGGATATGTAAACTCTGGATTAGTTTGATATCGTCCTCTGCTTACTAATTCAGCCCTTACTGTATCACACAGAGCTGGCCAGTCAGCAGGATCTATGAGTCCTCCTTGGATGTTAGGAATCTCTCAGGTTGAGGTGCCTGCAGGTGGCAGAGTACTAGCAGAACATAAAGTGACTGCTGCTCCTCCACCTGAAGGTAAATACATACATAAAAACTTTGTTAGTGTACAGAATGTTAAAGAAAGAAAAAAATAATACTTTAACAAATGTCAAAATGTGGTATATGATTTGTATCCATGAAATTCCCTTATATTACAGTGGCCGACAGGTGCAAAAGCGCTTCATATAGAAATACAGCTGCATTATGGAATAGAAATGCAAGCTAGAAACGCTGCATGTATAGAAGAACGCTGCAAATCCAAAAATGTAATGCAAAAGAAGAAAAACACACCGCAAATAAAGAAATGAAATACGAATACAGAAAAGTGCTGCATAAACAAAAACAGCTACAAAAGAAAACGCTGCACATTCAGTTTCAAAACGGAAATTTCAGTTTCTACCTGAGAGACAAACAAAGGAGACACATATACATATATATATATATATATATATATATATATATATATATATATATATATATATATATATATATACATATATATATATATATATATATATATATATATATGTATATATATATGTATATATGTATATATGTATATATATATGTATATATGTATATATGTATATATATATATGTATATATGTATATATATATATATGTATATATGTATATATATATGTGTATATATATGTATATATATATATATATATGTATATATATATGTATATATATATGTATATATGTATATATATATATATATATATATATATATGTATATATATGTATATATATATATATATGTATATATATATATATATATATATATATATATATGTATATATATATATATATGTGTATATGTATATATATATATATATATATATATGTATATATATATATATATATGTATATATATATATATATATGTATATATATATATATATATATATATGTATATATGTATATATATATATGTATATATGTATATATATATATATATATATATGTATATATATATATATATATATATGTATATATGTATATATATATATATATATATGTATATATATATATATATATATATATATATATATATATATATATATATATATATATGTATATATATATATATATATATATATGTATATATGTATATATATATATATATGTATATATGTATATATATATATATATATATATATATGTATATATATATATATATCTATATATATATATATATCTATATATATCTATATATATATATATATATATATACACATATATATATATATATATATATATATATATATATATATCTATCTATATATGTATATACATATATATATATATATATATGTATATATATATATATATATGTATATACAGTGTGAAAGCAGTTTAAGCTGAATTTGCAATCTAACCACAGCTACAAACCTCCTAAATGAAGCCTTCAACGTAGCCACGACAACACCGTGTGTCTGGTGCATTGTTACTGATCAGAAGTCAACCATTGGCTTTCTAAACAGAAACAACAGGCCTGCCGATTGAAAGCAGTCATTCAGTAGCTTTGAAGGACACCCTGTGTTAGCACATCAAGTTTTGTGAGACCTGTCTGGAGTTCAATTCACAAAGTCTGAGGGTCTTTCATCTTCCTGGACCCATCACTCTAAGCTGGGAAACAGGAGCTAAGGGACCCTCAGCTCACAGAACCCCAGCCTGACTTCCCTGCCCTCAAACCCCTCCCACTCCAGCTTGCTGCACCAGCCCCTCTCAAAGAGTCTTTCAGTATTGTGTGGAGGCCTGGTTCCAGGTCAATGGGAGCCCAGAGATTTAAAGTTGCAAGTCTGAGAGGGAACAAATGGTTTGTTTGGTGAGCGGGCTGAAGTAGCTTTGGAACTTCCATCAGACCAAAGGTACTGCTGACTTAAGTCTTTAGTGTTACTGCAGCAGAACTAATATGACTGTGATGAAGGAGTCGTGGGTTTCTGTTTGAAATTCTGTCTTTGTCACAAGCATAGATTGCGTTTAGGTCCACTACCAAAAGTTCACAGATTTCTTATTGATATTGCAAAAGTTACTCAACATGTTTCAACAAAATGTCACAAAATGTCTTAGATAAATTAATGCTGGTGACACCTGCCGTGGCATTTTCAGAAACACAATTATACTGACCTGGACGGGACTGACATTTAAAAGGAACACATTTGCACCCATCAGTGGGATTATTGCAGAATAAAATAGAAAACAGTTTAATATACGTACCGATATAACCAGCTCTGAGGGAAGTAACCATTATAATTGCCAACACAGTGAAGCAGAATTAGTTTGTGTTAAACAGTGTGTTGTTTCTTACATCTGCATCATTGGAAGACTGCTTTTACATGTGCGAGGTCATGTCCTTGTGCAGGGTGGTTTTTTGTCATGTCCTACATCTACCTTGAATGGCAGCTCGGCTTCATTTGGAAGACATCTACACTGTAGTCTATCTCTAGCTGTCTCTGCTTGGGCCTTTGTGTGATTCCCAGCTGCTGATTGGGTTGTATAATGTGACTGATGTCCTCTGGGCAATCTGCTGCTGTGACAAGGACGTGCTCAGGTGATCCAGAGGCTGATTGGCGCCCAGCTAATGCAGAGGACACGATGACCTCTGAGGCTGTCAGGTGCCAAACCAGCCTGTTAATTATGCATCCGGACACTCGTCTGCTGCTGGAAGCATTCTGCCACCGCCTGCGTGGCGTCTAGACATGGAAAAACCCAGTAACTCACCAGCACTCACCAGTTTTTTTGGTGTGTGTGTGTGAATTTTTGGGCCATCTGCTTTCCGGCTCAGCTGTCTCTCTGCACTTTGTGTGAACATCAGAGAAGGGGATACTTAACTACTGTGCATAGGTGTGTGAAATGTCCATATTTCCCCAAGTTAGGATTTTACGGTTGAGCACTGTGAGCCAGCTGATCACAACATCTTTCTGTCTGGCTTTTCTTTTTTTTTTTTTTTTTTCTTACGGCCCCAAATTTCTTTCGTTCTTTCTTTCCTGTATGGTGAAGTTAAGCAAATATTGATCCTTTTTCTGTTCTCTTCCTCATCACTCTCCGTCTCCTCATAATCCTGTGTCATCTTCCTTTAATTGGCCCTCTCTCTGTACTTTATCCACCCCTCCTCCTTGGTCCGTGTCCTACATCTCCTTATTTCGTGTTAGCCTCAGATGGTCTGCAGGATAGACTAATTCCTTTCAACTTTATCGCTTGCTGCAAGCAGACAGGCGTGTAGGAGCTGTGTTCTGCTGTATTACGTGTTGTCAAATATATATATACATATGTGTGTATTTTTGTGTATGCGATTGTGTGTGGCCCGTTTGGTTGTTGCATTGTTAGAGGCACCACTTCTTTTAGACAGACTTGTTTTTGATGAGCTGTGTTTCTTGTTCATGCTGACACCGCTTTTATGACAGTGTGACTAACGAGAACACTTCTCTGTTTGTGTGTGTTGTATAAATGATAAAAAAAAAAGCAGGAATTTGCAGCTTTCTAAATTTATCATCTAAAATGTGTCATTTAAAAGTGCACGGTTTGTCTGAAGGGAGGTTAAAGGAAGGGCTTTTACTGAAAGACTTCTCCGTCTGACTGCATGTAGTATTTAATTAGAGCCCAACATTATGTGTGCATGTCACACAGCTTTAGAATCGGGACCTACTCAGCTCCGCACAAAACCTGTTGGTGTACAACGCAAACAAAACCCACCCGCTCACTCAGAAACATTCAGATATATCCGACAGGGGTACGCTTGAATCAACACGGTCGACATTTATGCACTATTGACAGTTTCAAAGCTCTTTGTCAATATTTCAAGCAATGCATGGCAAAACAAACACAGAACACACACATGACTCTGAAACAATACTACGAAAACATACAAAAAGAAACAAAAACCTGTCTGCTGTTTCAGTTATTTGTTTATTTTCCTGTTGTTCCGTTCATATCAATCTGTTTCCCAGAGTTAAGTTAGAGGGGACATGAGGGGATATGTTGTAATGCCTGAAGACAGCTGAAGGTCCATTACGTACCCTGCTCCCAGACAGGATGATGTCATAAATAAGCCCTGGTATCACACGTGAGCTGTAACATTGTTTGGTGTCACATCCTTTATCTGCCGAGAAACATGAACTGAATAAAACATGAACTTAATGACTTCAGTCTTTGTCGCTTCAGTTCAATGTTTTTAGTTGTAATTCTATAATTTGCCTGCCCTCTACTTTTCTTATATTAACCCAATGCCAGAAATCTGAAAGCGGGGTGCAAAGAGAAGATCAAGTTTTATTTTCTGAAGAACAATGACTAAAAAAAATTAAAAATAACTTCTGAAAGGTAGAATTTACGTACAGCTGCTGTCTCTTTGTATCATTTACGTTCTTTGCAGACTGAGGATATGCAGAGATTAGACTGTAACAGCGTCACAAACAATAAGTCAGCATACGAACAAACAAAAAAACAAAACAAGGGCAGATGAATGAAGTCAACATGAGCATGTTTTAATAAGGTTTGTGGCAAAGTTTCCTTCATCAGTTAAAGCAAAGTTTGTCTTTACAGTCTTGCTTTTGGCTTTTAAAAGTACACATGCTGCTCGCTCATGACTTTCACTCCATCTGTGAAGGTCGGGTGAATCGATCCCTCTCATTGTGCCATTCTTTACACACCGTCCCTTCTCACCTAATTTCCTTCTCTTTCAGCAGCAGCTGTGTATGCAGTGGGACGGTTGTGTAAAAAAGACCTGTCATGAGAGAACAGCATGTGAAAGTGTGTGAGGTGGAGCTGACGTCTTCGAAAATACACGAGGAGCACGGAGTGATAAGATGTCAGGGTGAAAGAGCAAGTTAGAGGCTAGGAATTTATATAACTTCTCCAGTATTGACAATTTTGGAAGGGATACTTAAAAGAGAGGAAAAAAAAGACAACCAAAAAACAAAACAAAACATTTGACATGATAAATGAAAAACAGCATACCAGTTTGTGTTTATTCACTTACACAAGACATTTCTTTTGATTTATATTTGTACAAACAGAAATTCTATAGTTAAATAATAAAAGTTGTTTTCCTATTTCACAACATCCGATGTTGCTTCATTGCTCATCTCCCAGTTCAAGAGTTTACTCTCATTCACATTTCAGCTAATTAAAACACAGAACTCGGCCACAAATCCTCCTCCTGTCTGTCTGTTTTTGGTCCAGAGTTATTGCTGAGGCCTGACCTTTCTAATGGATAGAGCTTTCGATCTATAAAGAGAAACAATGAAAGTTGAGATAAGCCAACTCCCACACTCTGTGAAGAGCTAAGTATGTCACATTTGACTTATGCAGCAGAACTGTTTGTGACTGCTTTTAAAAAGATAAAGTACTAAGCTCACACTGAGTGAGCATTATCTGCATCATTCTTTACTTCCCCTCTGCTTTTCTGGGGTTGTGTCCTCCAGTCTTGCTGGTTCATTTCTCACCCATGCTGATGGATATGGAAAGAGAATAAGATACTGTGATGAATTTGAAATTTGTGCTCACGACAGAGCTCCAGTGTAGATTAGTTCATACTAATCTCAAAATGTTTGGTTGTGTGCTACATTTTTGGGTGTCTGACTCAGACGCCGTTATCTGACAGTGGCCTTGAGCAGCTGCTCTTAGGCTGCTTCAGACTCTGGGTCAAAGAGGGGATTTTTACACACATCAGTAAAACTCAAATAATTATAACAGCACCTTGAAATCCTAAAGTCATGCCTGTAATGAGCCAGGACATACGTTTGGTTAAAATCCCCATGTGGCAATGCCTTGACCTGACATTAGATAAAGCTCTGCTGGCATGCTGCCCATCGTGCCTTCCTCTAAGCGCTCCCACTGTCCCAATACCGATGGATTAGTAAGGAGAACGATCCACCGAGCCTTTTTAAATTTCAGATGAGGTTGGATTAATGATGTCAACAGAAGACTGGATCCTGCGTGGTCAAACAGTTTCATGGGCATTTTCTTTAAGCTCCTTACATTTTAAACACAAATGTAAAGTTTTTTTTTTCTGGAATGGAAATCTGACAGATATCTTATTTTCTTGTAACTTATTACCTAATACTTCCAAGAATCTGTCAATTTATTAGTTGAATGTTTATGCTGGGCTGCACAGCGGTTAGCACTGTGGCCTCACAGCAAGAAGGTTGCCGGATCGATCCTCTGCTGGGGCGAGGTTTGGACCGTAGTCTTTCTGTGTGGAGTTTCCTCCCACCATCCAAAGACATGCATGTTAGGTTTATTGGTTACTCTAAATTGCCCCTAGGAGTGAGTTTGAATGTGAGTGGTTGTTTGTCTCTGTGTGTGCCTATAGACTGGCGAGCTGTCCAGGGTGTAAACATTGCTGGGATAGGCTTCAGCATCCTTGCGACCCTTCATTGGACTAAGCGGTTATGATGATGTGAATGTTTATGCTTTTTCTTGCTATTTTACTTTAAAACTGCAAGATAAGGCTGTACTCCTTAAGTGTTTATTACATGGATTAAGTGAAATGAAAGTGATGTCATTTCTTTTGAAATTACTAAAAACTTTAAAATGACAAGAAAAAAAACTACTGCCAATAAAAGTGGTTAATCAAATCTTGGGCTATAATCAAATCAATAATCAAACATGTTTTTTATGTGGACTATCCAGAACTAATCGTTATTTCATGAAGTTGCTGTGAATACTAATCATACTGTATTAAAGATCTTGAACATAAAAAAGGAAAGTGATATGCATTTTTAAAGTATATTTTTGTCAGGGTTTTGTACCCCTGGTAAACTTTGTATTAATTTGGGTTTCTTTTTTGTCTTTTTACAAAGCTGTGTATCAGTTGTTGGACAGCAGGGGCTTTCTGAAAGAAAACATGCAAAAAACAAACACACAAACAAAACATCCTGTTGCAAGCACTACATCCTGCCAGCGATTAATGCACGTACGAGCATTAAAATGCACTGTATAGAGAAATCACAACCACAGTTATTTAATTGACTGTGGAGCCACAACAACCATTCACCATCCTCAGTATCAGCCATAACATCTCATCTAGAGATCAGTCATGCAACCATGGATGCCACGGTGTTGAACAGTACAAAGACTGCAAGGAGATTAACAATACACCACTAGAATAATGACAACTTCTATGTTAAATAATCATTTACATTTTTCTTTCTTGTTTGCTATGAATGTATGCACAGAGTGTGTAAAATAAACTTTTGACCCTCCATGCCTGACCCCATGGTTAAAACATGAAGGTAATAATTTGATAGTTTCAAGCAGCTAGTTTTAGAAGCCCAACGGAGATTCATCAGTTAACATAATCCTATGGGAACAAAGGGGCAATGGGAAACAACAATATTATAGTAATAAATAATGCAATAAACTAGACAGTGACAAAATCTGTTTACATGGGGTGGGCGGGGGCTGTATTAGGTGTAGAAAGGCAAATGTATTCCATTTTCGATGGAGATGTTTTGCAGACTTTGCAGACTGGTTTGGCTAAATCATATCTCTCTAGAGGTAATGTGCAAACTAGTGTGAAAACCACAGATTGTGAAGAGGTTATGAAAATGTAAAAATGGTAGACAATGGTGGTACCTAAAGCCCTCGCCCTCATTCCATTTTACCCCATACTGGCTGTTGCGGCTAACTGTCCAACGCCATTATCTACTTAGCCGCTGCAGGCTAAACACGGGAGATATTGATGACGCGCACCAAGATGTATGTTCTCCTTATTGCGTTTGTTTATCTTTATAGTTACTTTAAATAAATTACAAAGAACAAACAATACGCAGAGCAAAAACATCTAACTGTGGTCAACAAAAAGTTTACTCCCGAGCTCACCCCACTTCTGCATCCTTACAGCCAAAACGATGCGCTCAGGTGAGTGCAACTATTTGTAATGTGTGCGTTCACACCCAAAGTGACACACCCTCCACCCAAGTGCCAATCAAGCCTGCACACATCAGCATATTCGCAGACATTCATGTCTTATAATATGGCTCCTACACTGGCAACACTTGTGGATGCGTGGAAGAGTGGTGTTTAAATTGGTTTTGTACAGGAGAGTTCTCTCTGCTTCGAGCCGTAATTGTACTGTTTCCATTGAAGTGCAGGACTTTATGTTGTAAAGAAAAAATTAGCCCAGAGGGACTAAAAAAAAAGAAGGCCAAAGACTATATGGAGCTCTGATAGATAATAGTCATTGTGAAAATGAAGTAGATGAGAGTGACGAATTATTCTCTACAGCACACAGGCAGTAGGCCTTTCCAGGATCACAAAATTATTCCTGCATATTGTGAGGATGATGTGGTTTCTTTTAAACTACAGTAGGCATTGTGTAACCACGAACAGCACTCAGGATGAAACACTGGTCCTCTGATGCTCAGAACCGACGTCACTGGCAGAGACAGAAATAACGCACAAAATCTGATTCAGTTATAAATCCTCAAGGGAAACATGCAGGAGGTGCTGCTCTGCTCTCAGGCAACACCGGAGCCTTATATGGGGCTTTCCTGCCAATATTTTGAAAATAAATCTAATCTTATTTACAGATTATGATTATACACTCGTGAAGTATCCAGTAAAAGGGCTAATTTGACAAGAAATGTGTGGAAAAATGGGAAGAAAACGAAGGTTTCATCACTGGACGATTCAGTTGCAAGGATGTTGCCCATATTGGTTTCTTCTTCTTTCTCTTGCTTCTCTCTCGTTGACACACACATACTCTCTGTAGCACATCTCCTAAACCAGGCCAATCTCCTCCTGTCTGTGGAGATTGAGCTGCTCATCAAGGCCCTTTAATTACATCGTTCTCTAAAGGGATGACAAGTTAAGCCACTTTCTTTTCCTGGTTCATTTTGAGGCATTGGGGGCGGGCCTAGAAGTTAATCTCAATAACCCATTGGGTGGAATCACATGCCTTTGCTGTAATCAATCATGTAAGATTCCAGCTATTGGTTCGTGGCAAATAACCATCTCAATCTTCTGTGAAGGCAGAAGGAAGGGGAACAGTGTCCTTACATGGCACTTCACCTCTGTGGTCTTTCCTTCCTCTCCCTCGTCAGCTGCTCTATTACCGCATGAACAGGGATGTAATTGCAATTTAACACAGATACAGACAAAAGAGACACATGAGTGCCTTGTAATACAGTAGAAATCATTGCTGCTGAAAAGTGAAGCCAACCCTATGGGCAACACTGATCTCTGTAACATTATTTTTAAAGCATTTCGGAAAATACTTTTTTTTTTTTTTTTTTCTAAATTTGAAATATCAGTCAATGCGGCCTGTTATTCATTTCTTTCTCTTGTAAGAAATTATTCTTTATTCCAGTTTTGCATTGCTTTATAAATCCTCTGAGACTGTCTTTGAGTAGACAAATGCTGTTATTAGGAGGTTTCTCTGAAGCTCTGTGCAGATGTCTGCATACTTACGCATTTTTTGTAAATGTGCAAACCTGATTTGCAGTGTGATGTGCTAGATAGACACATCTTACCACAGAAACCACTGTGGCAATATGTTATTTCCTGTCTTCCAACCCTTCTTTTTGTGACTGGTCACATCCAGTCTGTTTACCATTGGTTTGTTTATTAATTGCACTGATAAGTATAGCAAAGACCAACTCCCTGAGAAAATAGCCCAACCCATTCACTTTTTTCCTTAAGCAACTTTAGATACCATTACAACTATATGGTTCTGAAATCTCACTTTTATACTATATTTCACTCTGGTATGACCAAACAAACCTGAACAAAGACAATTTCTGAATGTCCTACTTTAGTGCCGATAATTCTATATCTTCCTCATATCCCTCCTTACCTTCATTTCTATCTCAATCCCTTCCTTTATCCCCTCCTTCCTCAAACATTGTCTTACACAATGAAACCTGTCCACTCCAGCCATTTTCTCTACAGGCCAGTAAATATCAATAACATCTGGATGATATTTACTGGTGTGGGGAAGATGGATGCCCTGCTCTAAATGCTTCAACCTCATTGCCTTTTGGAGTATTAGTCATGTAAACAACGTCTGCTTATTAATGGTAAAAGCTTTCCCTAATGATCCACACCTCACATGAGTCTGAAATATCAAGTCAGGGCATAAAGAGCAGCCATAGATCATCATAATGAATGGTGGGAGGCTGGCGGAAGACTGGGGAAGGAGACCTGTCCCGATGCTAATTCGCTCTCTATTCCGCTGCCTGATTCATATGCTATTTGGTCATAATACATCAAGACCGTATGATTCTTCCATTAAAGCAGCAGGCTTTGGCTTTACTTTACTGCTAGCTATTTGTCAGTATTATAAGACACTTATGTATCTGGAAGTAATGCAAGATTTCTTTTAAGTCAACAGTATGGAGATATGCAAGTCACCGTAATAGCATTCAAAGATGGAATCACAATCTGACTTCTATTTACATGCTAAGTTATTCCGCATCCTGAAGGCAACTCCACCAGGAATGTAAGTAATTTACAAACCTAATCAAATGTGTTCAAAAGACATGGCATGTGTCTTTTAACGAGTTATCCGTCTGACACGAGCGGTCCCCTGAGCGAACCAACCAAAGCCCTGCTGTCTTTATCACGCTGAATGATTTCAAAGAAAATTGGCACGTCTGTGAATGAGTTCTTGTCAAATGTTAAGTAATAAGAATCCGGTCATCTGAAAATAAACAAATGCAATTCACTAGCCTGTGGCATACTAACTAGCTTCACCCTAATATTGCTCAGAATTTGCCATAATTCTTTTAGCGATGCCACTGACTGGTCAATGATAATGATAATTCTGTAATAAATCAGAAATGTTTCATTGGATTTGCTCCAACTTATCCACCACATTGATGAACACATTGGCTTTAATATGTGCAGTCTGTGTTAAACACCAAGCTGTTCATATCACATCAGGAGGATAATGAAAGTGCCTAAGGGAGCAATGGTGAGAGGTCAGGTGGAGGTAGTGGTGCATTAGCGTGGCTGTAAGAGTGTAACACTACCCCGTGATACAGGTGGATGTGTCTGTTGAGCCTCTTAAATCTAATGATTTGATTCACCAATTAGCTCTGAGGGTTTGTAGCAGCTATTGGATGGGTAACTTAAGTGGCGTTAAACCCATCTGTTGTCAGCTGTTTTTATTTTAAGCTAATGCCATTGAGTGAGAACTGCTCATGACCTGGTAATGAAGATTTTAAGTGAGAAGGGACATCACACTTACAAAAGTATAGTCGTAATTAAAAAAATAATAATAAAATGAAAAGATAAATAACTGCATCCTCTTTTGAGTTTCAGGTTTTATGCATTAAAACATGATTAACTTAAAACTTCTAGCCATTTTCTGCTATTTTTGGTCCACATGTAGAAGCTCAACTATTTTTATGGATATGCAGCATGCATATTTAATTCAATATTATTGCCCTTCAACTACTTTTCAGAATAAAATAATTAAGTTTAACAGGAGTCTATCTATCTATCTGTCTATCTATCTATCTATCTATCTATCTATCTATCTATCTATCTATCTATCT
The DNA here is from genome assembly GCF_933228915.1 of Telmatherina bonti. NCBI lineage: Eukaryota > Metazoa > Chordata > Actinopteri > Atheriniformes > Telmatherinidae > Telmatherina > Telmatherina bonti. The sequence goes on along the minus strand of NC_136619.1, from coordinate 32,897,740 downwards.
ATCTATCTATCTATCTATCTCACATCACAAACTGATGCTTAACATCACAATGATTTTGCAATCATTATATCACATACATCCTCCATTTCCACAGCTGAGTGTGAATAAACCCACAGCACTTGGTGTAAATGAGGGTGGTTGGTACACAACTTACATATGCTTTAGGGTGTTGGCACTGATGTGAAAGGTCCATGACCAGCCTATTGGCAAAGCGCTAAGAAGCGGTGCCTGCTGGTTGGATGTGGCTTTGGCTGTTTAACAGCAAAAACATATAGTTGAGGAAACACAACTGCAGCTGCAGGATCCACATATGCCGTTGTCATTAGACTTGCATGCTGATTCCCGTTTCCCATTTTGTCCAAATGGAAACAACAAACACATCAGAAATGTCAAAAAAAGAGAGAAAAAATTCACAGAAGATGAAACTGATGTGGTTTAATGTGGTGGCGTCATGAAATAGCCTGCACAAACTTATACTGTGTTGAAGGTAGGTGGACTTTCCAACATGCCTCGCGTGTGTTCAGTAATAGTGTTTAAATGTGTTCTAAATTACTTAAATAGTTTTGCGCGAGTATAGTGTAGTAATCTGTGTTAATCTCTTTTAATGCTTGTTTGTTTAGATAACTGATAACTTGTGTGATATGTGATTCTGATCCATTATTAAGAAAAAAATATCTTTTTAGTCTTATGCTGCATTACAAACACAGCAAGTTCCATATGCTTGCTATGAATAAGAGTCCCTATCCTATTTACCAACTTGGAAAACTGGGTTACATGTGATTTTGTTTAGTCATTCAGGTGTTAATCGTAAATGCTCAAATGGTTGAATAAATGCTCTCAAATTTGTCATGAAGTTGTCACTCTCAAATTTCACTTTGCATGGGGTTAGCACAGCCCTGCGATGGACTAGCGACCTGTCCAGGGTGTACCCTGCCTCTTGCCCGATAATTGCTGGGATAGGCTCCAGCTTCTTGCGACCCTAATTTGGACTAAGCGGTTGAAAAGATGGATGGATGAATGGATGGATGGATGGATGGATGGATGGATGGACGGATGGATGAATGGGGTTATATACATTATTCTGGCAGGTCAAAAAATCTCCACAGCAGTGTGCACAGATTGCTGTAACATGGGCGATGAACATGATGTCCAGAACATTTTGATGGGTATGTACCCTCTGCATCTCAGCCTAAACAGTTCTGTGCATAGACAAATGCCTGCAAAACAAAATGAGCTGAATAAAAGTGAAAGTTATTGTTGCTTCAACAGCTGTTCGATCAGTGGATGCAGTTTTTTCAGATGCTGGTTTTAAATTTTCCCTGTATTTGCTCAATAAATAATTATGTTGTCTAATTTGTAATATGAATTTACTCTTCTTAAATGTTTAACCATTTTTTAAGAATGGTTTGAGTGGGTCAAGACCTTAGATGATTCTAATTATGTTCATATACAAAAAAGCCATCCAGGGAGCTGTATTAGTGTTGCGACAGTCACTGTTTTTGATCATTTTAGGGTCAACCAGAAAAAAGGATGCTGAGATAATGTTTTTCATTTGTGCAAATCAAAAAAAGCAGATCAATGTTGCAAAAAAGTTAGTGTATAATGTATTTAACTTGATTACAGTTGGTCTTCACAGTCAGCAAGAATAAACTTAGTATACTTGGCAAAGGGAATCACATAAAAGGCAATGTTGCAAAGCTTTTTTATTTCTTTCTATTAACTAAACCTGGGATTTTATAACCTTCACTGGATAAGTTTAACAAGTCATTACAGATGCATTTACTCATTCAAATCCCACAAGTCACTGAAGTGCAATAAGAAATCATTACAGGTAAACTACATTCTGGGATCAGGATAGTGTAATAATATATGAGTGTCGGGAAGTGCAGTCATAACAATGTGTAAGATGGGTGGTACTGGCATGGACATGGATTCATGTTTCAGATATATTACTATTCAGTCCACTGAGCCTGGATCCTTCAGCTTGCATAATCATCAGCGGTTCTATAGAGCTGTAAAGCAAAATTGAGCAGAGGAAATTAATGGCTGTCTGCTAAGAAACATGATGTTATATGTTGCTTTAGCTATTTCTCAAATGAGACTAGTCACAATATTGATAAATCACGAGTAATTTTGTTTAATAAAGTTGCAGTTTAAATCTGATTGATCCACTTTTCAGTTCAGTTCAGTTTTTATCAGCATCATTTGAGACCCAGTGCATTCTGAAGTGTTAAATTCATTCAGCCTGAATACAAGCTATCCAGTCAAAACTTGGGTTCTCACAAGACCTTGCATCTATCTCAGTTGACTGGGCTGTCCCTACAGATGAGGCCACCATTCACTGGTCAACTGTCCAATGAATACTTCTACTTAAGATGGCCTGAGCGTCACTTATCATTTCAACTGCGTCGAAAACTAGAATCATATTCAAGAAGGTTAATCAGTCTCAAGAGGCTAGCTCAAATCACCCTGACTCTCACACCGTGCATTACTTATGACCAGAGAGCCACTTGACACAGGAGTGGTCAAGATTATTGCTTTATTGGTGACAGGAGGATGTCATTTGAGATGCAGCACAAGTAGCCAAGCTTTAAAAGCACAGTGGCTCTCAGATTCCCACTCATAAAAGTTCTATCAGACTTGTCGAGCCAGCTTTGGCGCCTGTGCTGGCCTTGGCACTGGCACTAGGCTGGAACTGGGTCTTGCCTGGGAATGACTGCATATAAAACACAAGGGACTATATTCTGTGGAAATACAATACTGCAGCCCCATCCCCCCACTGTCTGTCTTACAAGCCAGGGCCTGGTTCTTCTCTGGTGAAATGTGTGGCTGGGCTTAAGTGCTGGCATGTATTTGACTGTTTATGCTATACAAGGGCAGCAGGTTGTGGGGGTCACTGTGCAAAAACTGCTGAAAATGGACTTTTTGCTACTGCAAACAATCGATTCCTCCTGATTAAACATGTATCTTATGTCTTATGTGTGTGTTTTCGCAATGTAGCACCTGTCAAAGAGGATTTTATGGAGCTTTTGATGTGAATATGTCTTTGCAAAGACATTGCAGTATGATGATATATGTGGAAAAGCGGTGCTGAAAGTGATGACACAGGATCACATTGTTTCACCCTGGAGCCCCAGCCTGACCCTGGGCTGTATCATAATAAAAGCTTTGTGTGACAAGCATACTGGTCCACTCAGAGCAAATGCTAGCTGACAGTTGTTCCTGGGTGAGGACTAGCAGGCTCTTACTGCAGCCGTTGGCCCATGTACTACGGCTCTATTGTACTGTAGGTAACAGTACCACTGAATAGTATTGTTCCAGGCCTGCTGATGCTACAGCCAGTGCAGTTGTTGTACACTGCGGCAAGAGCAACAATCACCTTTAATAATGTAGCTGGGTCAAAGCATTGGGGAAAGGATAGTCTAGAGTGGCATAAACAATGCTGGCAACACATGAGTGAATATGTGGAGGCTCTTGTTTTGCCACCAGTCTGTCAAGGAGAATGGTGCCAGTGTAATAAAATGAAACGCTGAGCCAGGTGTGTGGATGCACTATTAATCCCATACCCTACACTCCCTTCATGATAAAAGGGGAATCCCCAAGCTTCAAAGGAATGATCTGGTTCACTACGGACCGGCCAGGTCTGTTGGCTTTGACAGGGTCTTTGTTTGTAATGGCCGTTTTTGTGGTTGCGGGGGACATGGGAGGGTTGAGTATCAGGCCTCCTGACCAAACAGTCACCCCACTGTTCTCTAGTAGAGCGCACACTGAGCAGCTTCAATTAGTTTCTCCAGTAATCCCCCTCCCTGTCACATGATCTGGGCTGTTCGTAATAACACACAGGGGGCCTGGGTTGGTCCAGTCAGGAAATGAGATGATCCATGGTTGACAGCTTAGACGCAGCCGCCACTTACCTGCTATTACTACGCTGCAAAAAAAGCTATTTTGCTCTCCACTGTGTTTGAGAACGTGCATGCATATTTGTGCATGTGTCTGTAAGGCTACAGATACATTCAAATGTGATATCAGGGCAGATCAGAAGATTAGCAGTTAAGGATAACCAGATCTAGTGTGTGACTGCTGTTCACAAGGTTGAAACAGGATCTTAGCTCGGTGTTTCAGTCACAACCTGTTGATACCACTTGGCAGTTTCCCTATGAGTGTAAGGAGGTTTTATACGGATGCTGCTTTCAAAGCACAAACAATCATTTCACTATAATCTGTCTCTGTCAGTCCACCAGAAGCATCAGCATCAACATCACCTGTGTCATGTTCTGTGTCAGTGATGTAAATATAGCCCCACACTGTTTCCATCCTCACACTGTCCTGCTGAACATGTAGGTACTGTCGGTTGTGGAGTGAGATTGCATATGATGACTCAGTGAAGTGCGTGCACACATCACCATAAAAGAGCCGAGAAATACCTCGACTGAAAAGCTTCAGTTCAAAGGCTGAGATTTGCTTCTCTTTGGCTTTTGGCAGAGTCAGAGATCAAAGCTAAATGCTGAGCAACAAATGTGTGTTTCTGTCACTGGCGATTTGTCTGTGTATTTGATCAGTAGCCTCCCTTATCTCCCTGCCTCACTCTGTTGCTAATATGCAGTAATGGACTGCCTTTCATGAGACAAGAGATGAGGGGTTGATGTGAAGGATGTGACTGAGGTGAATGGAGTCGATGGGAAAAGACACTTTGCGGACAAATCTCACAGATGCTTAATAACTTGATGGGAGATACATGATTCAGTTATATAGGCTGTATAGGAATAACTTGATATGGTTGTGTTTACATACTGGCATTACTGCAGGGGATCATGTAGCATGCATTTTTGTGTACAATATTTAGTACTTTATATATGGCATATAGATAAAAAGATCTCCTCTTAACAGATCCCAGATCACAACCTCTACCTCTGTTTCTCCCCACTATGTATTAAGGCAGCAGGCAAATAAAACCCCTTATTTATTTAGCTAAAAGAAAATCCTGGCTTTGACCCTTTTATGTTAAAATGCATGTGGTTGTCGGTAAAAGGAAAACAATTCCCCCAGGACGGACTCAAAAGCCTGTTTTTTTTTTTCTCTCTCCTGGCTGCCTTTGGTCTGGCAAAGAAGGAAATAGCTTGGCTTTTTCACTCTATGTAAATACTAGAAGAAGTGTGCCACTGTGCTATTGCAAAAAAAACAGCACGGCATTTTTACAGGTCATACTTTACTTCTCAAGCAGACGCCGCTAATCCACTTGCGGTTTTTAGCCCCACAAAGAATTAAATACTTTGTGATGGGTTATATGTTTGAAAAGTGTGGGGGTTTTGGATGCTGGATTTTATTCCTCTGGGCACAGAAGGTATAATACTATAGAAAAAGTGGTGTTTTACGAAATATCTGCTTTCTAAACCTAGTCATAATGACTTCCTGACCCATTTTCCAAAGGGAAAATGTGACACCACGAGGCTCTCTGCTCAGTCTCTGGCCTTGCCGAGCCCTATCAATGGCATGATGAGTCTAATTACATAGGTTAGATGTAGCAGTAACCAGAACCTTTTTTATAATAATGTGCCTAAAGACTGTTTCACTATGCTTAGAAAATAAACAATATGACCAATCAGCCGTAGAGAACTGCTTTTCATATGTTAAACTCAATCCCCTACTGAGAAATCACCTTTCCAGTCCAAGTCAGGAAAGCTCCAATGACACCAGCTGGTTAGCCATAGTGCAGACCCCGGAGTATTGGGGCTGTCCATGGCCTTCTTCCCCTGCCAGCTTAGTCTCATGCCGTGCACAGCTGGTCAGGAACTAGATTAATGTTGTTTATGTGGCCAGCGTTAAGTAAGAGTGCAGTGGCGCTCTGAAGGCGGATGACTTTGTTGTTGTTGGTCCAAAGAGTCAATAATAGGCCACATCTGAATGTGACTTGGTTTGTGCCAGAGGTCATAGCTGGTTAATTAGAACTCATCTTGGACTCGGAGATGTTTTCTTTACTGACGACCACTGAGGTCCTCGTAAATATGCTACAGTGTATAATCTGTCATCACAGCAATGTTTATAATTAAATGCTAGCTGATATCCTTGTTGGTTGTGCCAGTGTCTCCTACTGCTCCGCCCTGATGGAGTGTGTGCGTGTGTGTGTGTGTGTGTGTGTGTGAGAGAGCGAGAGAGAGAAAGCTGATTTGTTTTTGTTTTTTTGTATCTACCTATAATCTGTAATTATAAGATTATAGATTATTTTGGAAAAACTTTTTTCTCTGAACTTTGATCACCTTTATTCCTTTTTTCTCCTCTGCATTTTTTAGTTTAATTATAATTCCAAAACTTTCCTTTTCTGACAAGTTTCAAAGTTTCAGATTTTATTTTAACAGAGTAAAATAGTGATTATTAAGGTTTAGAAAAAAGAACCATATGTACCAGACTGAAAAAAGACCCAATATGGTATCTGTTCATGCAGACCATAACAACTTGCATTTCCATTGGAGGAATACAAAACCTCTAGTTGCCGTGACAGCAGTTGCATGTCAGTTGTAAAGATACATGTTAATGTAGTTTCACATAAAGGATACATTTTAACCAGGACATAGATAATATTGTCTAATGAAGAAGTGACAAAACTTTGCCATAACATGTTTTTCCATATCTCCAAAGCAGCCAACGGAATGCTTTTCATAGGGGGAATGATCACGTCGTATCAGGGTAGGTCAGTGTTACAGTAAAATGTTGTGCTTACTCACTGAAAAAAATAGCTAGATCAAGATAAACCATTACTATATTAATCCCAGATGGGAAATTATTTATGTTAGATTTACCAGAGAGCAGCTGGTTGCCATACTTTGGGAACCTTGCAAGGGCCCTGTTGAGGGGCCCACAGTGGTTTACATCTGTTCCCAGTATAAGGACTTGAACTTTGGTCCTTCAGAACTAAGCTCTCTTCTATTAGTCAATAATGAGATGCATTACATTTTCATCCTCTTTGGCTCCTTACGAAATTTGAAAATATTTGACATAAGTTTAAATTAGAATTTCCCTTCTGCTGGTAGTAGGGGCAGTGCTTTATGGGTATTTAGGTGTATAAACACATGCTCTATATGCCCTTTTACTTTAAGAGCTGTTACATACCTGTAGCTTTAATAATGGGGAAAAGGATGTGCATTTGAGCTTGGTGTCTCCCTTTTCATACAACACCAGTGAAATATGAAGAGAAATAATTTTATACACAACACCTTTTCTTTCCCAGTTTTCCTCTGAGGGATAAGGATACATCACTCACCTCATGAAAATTGGGCTCAACGCCATCTTGCTGCTTGCTCTTCCTCACCCTTTGAAAACAATTATGTTTTTCCATCACAGTGCACTACGCGGTACGGTACAGACAGTAGCTCCTTAACGTGGGCGGGATCATCATCACGGTGTGAGTAAAGCCGCTGGTACAAATACTTTACTATGACTGGATGGAAATTTTTATTCAAAGCGACTTGCAAGTGAGGAATATGAAGGAGTATTGAGCGGTTATTGATTTGAATGAGTATACAACAAGCTTTTAGTACAGAAGAGTTTGAAAATCTGTTGGGAGCGATCACACCGGAGTGCTACAGGGTTTAAGTCTGGTCAGTAGAGAAAAAAGGATCGATCTGTAAATCCATAAACATGCTCATGTATTCATCATTCCCTGTGCTCAAATGAGATGCCTGTGACTTATGTCATAAACTGTTTGTAGGTTAAGTGTGTTATCATTGCTGCTGCAGGGATGCCTATAGATGAGGATCCTCTGACCTGTTAACAATTTACATTTCATTAAATCAAACAATGTCAACAATCTACATTTCATTAAATGAAATCAAACAACAGAATAAAGCGCCAGTAGTGCTTAGCAATAACTAAGCATTAGCTTTATTTCAATAGCAGTCCAATCCTTTAAACTAGTCAAGCTGAGATGTAGTAAATGCATAAACAAGTTTCGCAGCATTATTTTGTTGGAGAAACTTATTGAGTTTAATAATATTCTTTAAATGAAAGAACACAGCTGAAGAATTAAAAAAACAAAACACGATAACTATGTGATTGGATAATGTCTCCAGACCTGGAGCCTTTTTTTTTTCTTCTAGTTTTCAGTGTGAGTTTCAGAGTTTCAAACCAAAGCAGCAGGAGAATGCTGCCAAAAGTCACGTGATCACAACCTTACAGCGGTGTGGACAAAAATCCAGAAACAAAATCATTTCACATACGAAATGATGTTTGCAGAATATTTTAACACTTAAAACTCTAGTTTCAAAGTTTCAAAAACTTTTTGCGAAGATGCACGCAGCAGTTTTCAAATCTCATATTACCAGGTTTTAAAAGGTTTTTGCAAACCTCTGTGATGGGACAACAAAGATATATGTGAAACTCTGAAAATGTATATTTGAAAACAGCAAGGTATGAATCTTTGAAAACGTGAGGTTGAAACTCTAACGCATGTTACATTCATTCATTCATTCATTCATTATTCATTCATTCATTCATTTACTGTCTTAACCACTTAATCTGATGAAGGGTTGCGGGGAAGCTGGATCCTATCCCAGCAGTCTTTGGGCGAAAGGCAGGGCACACCCTGGACAGCTCGCCAGTCCATCGCAGGGCCACACAGAGACTAAGAACCACTCATGGTCACACTAACCCTTTGGGGAATTTTAGAGTAAGCAATCAACCTAACATGCATGTCTTTAAACGGTGGGAGGAACCCGGAGTACCTGGAGAGAACCCACGCATACACAGGGAGAACATGCAAACTCCACTCAGAAAAGCCACTGTCCAAAATACATGTTGCAGTTATAAAATATAAAACATGTACAAAAAAAGTATTTGCAGAAATTTTTTTTCAGACTTTCAAAACATTTTTTAAACTTCTAAAACTTATTTTGAGATTTGAAAAACTTCATTTCACTTTTGAAACACTAACTTTCAAAGTTTCAAGGCATTTTCTTTTGTTTTCCGATTATGGTAGGATTCTAATCCCATCGGTGTCATCACCATCACAATGCAAGAATATTCAAAAGAACAGGGCTTTGTGGCTCACCATACTTTAGCACTAGCTAAAGGCAGATTGTTTATATTTTCAAACTAGATCTTATAAGACTAAGACCTTCAACCATTACAGATCTGTGCCCTTTAGCCTAAAGATATGCTCATGGTTTTGTTACAAATTTTGAGGTCAGTTAGTGTGAAATGCTGCAGTGAGATCCAACAGGACCAGCACAGAGACCAGACAGCTGTCAGAAGTGGTCTTGTTAAAAGGTAAACATTTACCAGTCCCTTTTATACCTTTTGAAGTGCTTATAATACATAAAATATTAACATCATACCAAAATTTTATTTCCAGAAAACTATGTATTTTTATGGTCCCTGTGTTGACATTTTAAATGTTTGACCAGAATAAGGTAAATATTTGACTTCTCTGCAAATTCTGACAAAGAGAAAATTAGTTATTAATCTTTAGCTGCTCCTGTTGGGATACAATCTGTTACAAACCTCTGCAGTAATCACAAGGTCCAGTTTGCTCCGAGGTATAACGTCTCTATGCCTCTGTGTCAGAAGTCTTTGATGGCTGAATCTCGCTGTGCAGAGTCTTTATCAGATTTTCTTGTGAGCTGAGTGTCTGGTTCCAGGAGGCAAGAAGACTGACTTAGTGAGAGTCTCAAGGGGGATAGGGTAACAGGTGGGCTGAGTGCCATTCACAAGGGTCAGGCAGCACAATGGTAGCATCTTCCTTTGATGCTGATACCATCTTCTGTGTGTCTGCTCAGCCCTGCTCCCTATTTCACTGCTCAGCGACTTTACATCCAGCTGCCTCTGACTGTGTCTGCAGAACTGCCCCCGGATCCAATAACACAGCCCCACTGTAAGACAATTACCCGCTTTAATAACGGGCGTCATTACACACCCAGTGGATAGAATATGAAATACGAATTCTGGATGCAACTGCGTGTGTGTGTGTGTGTGTGTGTGTGTGTGTGTGTGTGTGTGTGTGGTGTATGTGGGAGTGTGAGCAGCATCAAATCCCATCTGCACTCTTGCTGATTATTACAGGAAGTCTTTATGAGTTTAGTTTAATTAGAGCTCCTCAATGATGATGTTTTGGAGAGAATACTGCTTCTTTTATGAGGAATGACTCGTATGTCATCGCCCAAATCTAATGTGCTTAAGAAAGACATAAGCCGACTATCTACATTGTGGCTTTACATAAAATCCAGCTGTTGAGACCACTGCACTTTAACAGATGCATTCCCACAAGCAACAAAACAAGGCATTTATCACAACAGTGGAATATCAGAGCTGTAGAACAAATGATAAATTTTCATTGGCCTCCTGGACCAGCGCCGACCATCCAGTGTGCAAAGAGCCATAACATAAGTGAGGAAAAAGAACTGAGAGATGGAGAAGGAGCTGATAAGTCATTCATGAGACATAAATTATTGATAAACATCCTGATGGCAGAACAGAGACGCAAGACACACAATGCCATCTGGACTGTGAGGGCGGTTAGTAAAAACAAAATGGATAAATAAAATTTACATTAAGTTTATTATTAAATGTCAATCTAATTTACATGATCAAATGTTTTTGCATTTTCCATTGAAGTGTTTTGGGGTCAAGACACTGAACAGCACGGTGGAGGCGTGACATAGTATCGTAGTTATATTTGTCCAAAGTGTGCTCATTACATTTTTATAATTATGTGCTTCACTTTTATTTTGATATTTTGATTTACGAGAACAACAAAGTCAATGCCATCTTTGCTAATCTTCCTTGGTGCAACATGGGCTGTGCTGGCCATGAATTAATCGATTTTTTTGTTTTAACGATACCAAACGTGTGATGAACAGCTCAAAAGAAAGATTTTACATAAAATTCACATTTTAATCAAAATGGAAACATTCAGGAACATGAAAGATGATTTACAATGAGGGCTCACTTGAGCCAGTCTGATTGATAGCCTCATCTATGTAACTAGTTCCTGATGCTGAATGGAGCAAAGGAGTTTTACTCCACTGGTGTTAACAAAGTCAGTGGGCCTGAAGCAATACATTTAAATGTCTTTACCTCTGCAGCCCCAGCCAGGAGCTCATGTCTTGAGCAGGTGTTTTGTTGGAGACTTGGCACAAAACTAGAGCTTTAAAGAGAAAAAGGAAAAGCGAGAGAATCTGTCATGCACTGGGCCAGAGGAATGTCTGACTATAATCATCCGAAATGGTATAATCATAGCTCAGTCAAACTTCACTCCAGGCTCCTATATCCTGCTCCTCTTACAACTGAGCGGCGCTGCCTCTGATATGAGCAAAACTGTCAATTGGACTTTAGAGAGCCAAGTTGCAACTTCGTCAGAAGACTCTATCGTTCTAAGAGTTTCTTTTTTAGAGGCTAATCTACGACCGCTTTTTCCATTTTTAATCTACGTCTCTGTGTGAAGAGTGTCCCACTGAGGCTGCCATACACTTGAAGATTAATGAACCCAATTTGCAAAAGTGACCTTTTGGCTGCCAAAGCACTGCTGCTACTAAGCCTCTTAATGCCTGCCTTTAAAAAAAAATGTTATGGAGAACAACTCTTCAGATAAGAGCAGAGAAAATAAGAATATCACAAGTTAGAGGAGGAGCCTGGATTAAAGTTGGGCCAATGTGGCCACTGCATGAGCCCCCAGTGGACATGTTTCTATGGAGAAATGAAGAATGATCAGAGCAATATAGAATCAAATCAAAAGTAAGAATGTCACTGACAAAACCATTAACATTTTTTACCCAAGTCAAACAAACAGAAAGTTTATGAGTCACCATAAAATTTATTATCCTCCTAAAGCAAAAGAATAAGAGGCTGCCGGTGGGACTTCTCACATAATAGTTAATATTTAAATGCCCTCCGTTTATTCATTTTCTACCATTGAAAGGGCAGTTAGGATATTTTTGCTGAGTGTATGATTACCTCCGGCAAGGAGGTTATGTTTGCGCTTATCTGTTTGTCTGTTTGTGTTCAAGATAACTCAAAAATTTTTGGACAGATTTTCATGAAATTTTCAGGAGTTGTTGAAAATGTGAAAATGAAGAACGGATTTCATTTTGTTGGTGATCCGAATCACCGTTTGGATTCAGGAATTTTTTTGATGATTCTTTAATCTTGTGCTTGGCGGAGGTTTGCGCTCTCCGAGTGCTTTTCAAAGTTTTTATATTATTTTTTATATTCCTGAGAAAGAAGGCAATCAAAATCACAAAGAATGCTATTGGTTCAAACATGTGTTCTTAATCTTATTGATAACATTGAGTGAAAGTTACTGTAATAATGTAAATTAAAACAAAGAAGCTGTTGTAAGTACTTTAGTACAAGAAGGTTTATAGTCATATTTAATTGTTATTCAGATAAAAAGTGACTTAACTGCATTTCTATGGAACTCACCTTTTTGACTGATGGAATATACACACACATATATATGCTGCATACAGCTGGATCTCAGTGAGAGGAATTACATAGGCCCAGTCACTGTGGAACAAATCTTCTGCCAGGCAGCCTTTGCCAAATCTTCCTTATTTATATTCCTCACAGACCCGATTTTTCACTGATTTGCTTTAAAACATATTTGTGTCAAACAAACAATGCTATAATCAATCTCTCTGCCAAAGTCAGAGCCAGTGACAAACCCGTTCAGCTCGGCTTTTAGGCTTCTGTACTCAATATCAGAAAAAGCATCTGCTGAAAAACCTCTTGATCTCATTAAGTGAATCATGGTCAGGCACCCCACTGCTAAGTTTACTCTCTTTAAATACATTTATTTTATTTGATCAAAAACAATATAGCAGAACATAAAAGAAATGACTGGAGAATGACAGAAATGGTATTTTAGAGCTCTTATAATACCACTAAAAGCATAGATGTTGTTCTGATGGTGTTCAGGGGACTGTGAGGTACTTCTAGTCACAATTCTCAATATCAGATGCTCGATCTAAAACAATTCAAATGGTTACTCCAACACTATTTTGTGGCAAGTACTGAGAAGTGTAACATCAATATTTACTAGATCATGTAACTTATGGAATTTAATTTAATTTAATTTAATTTAATTTAATTTAATTTAATTTAATTTAATTTAATTCATTACAAGAGAAGATAAAGCTTCCCCATCGGTCATAAAATCCAGATTAGTCTTATGTATCTGGCAAAATTCATAAACAAGTCACTTTTTAATTGTGTATAGGCAAGTAGTAAAGATACAATTTTACAAAGATAGACACCTTTTTATGTCTTTCTAAAACACAGGAGTTGGTTAAACTGGATCTAAAATTGTTCGCTGCAAACAGAATAAGTGATAAAGAAATGATACACCAACAACTCTCGTGTTGTTCAACCTAAAAATACTCATCTCATCAATGGAGCTAGGTGGCTTTGAAGAGAGCATAGATGGAGGTGATGGTAACAGTAATTCCTTAAATAAAAGGGATTAACAAAGTGATTCACCCATTCGATCACAGTTCTACGGTGGCCCTGAAGTGCAAACCACAACAACAAAACAAAAAACACAAATACAAAACAAAAAAACGCAACAACAAATTAAGAAACAGCAACAAATTAAAAATGACAACAACAATTACAAAAAACACGATGAAAAATTAAAAAACACAACAAATTTGATGAACACAACAAAAAATTCTAAAAAACACAACAAATAAAAAAAACCACAAAAAAATGATATAACACAATGACAAATAAAAAACGACAACGAACTTAGAAAAAGCACAACGACATTAACATACCAGAGGAGGTAGGTATCAGCGGGCAACAAGAGAAATCGCTGATTGGACGATGGTGCCAGACGGCTTTTGAACCGGAAGTTGTAGTTTTGTACCTCGGTCAGTTTGAAGTAGAGGAAAGGCTAAAGTAATGCAAAATTTGTTGTGTTAAATACTACAGAAGTGTTCAAAGTAGTTTTAGTGTGCTGATTAAGACACATTTTGTGTAAAGTGTGTAATAGGGCTTGGCAACGGACGTGATGACGTAATGCGGGACGTAAATAGTAGACCGGTGTTATTTTCGGAGGCCATTCATTCCTGAGGATCATTGATACAGGTTATTAGAGCAGTGATTTTTATGTTGAACAGCTGCTGTCAACCATAAGCTATATATATATATATATATATATATATATATATATATATATATATATATATATATATATATATATATATATATATATGTATCTATATATAATTTTATTTTCATAAACTGTTCATGGGTCCTCACAAGTTCTGCATTCTTAGCGGATGAACGAGCCTCTTCTCAAGCTCTGGGTGATTGTGAGCAGTGCGGGCAAAGTGGAATGTGGCCGCTGCACCTGCATGGCAGGAGTAGCTGAGACCTGTATGCATGTAGGTGCGTACCTGTTTAAACTGGAGGCAACTGTGCACATCCATGGAATGAAGACTGTGACAGATGTGCGAGCATACTGGGTTTTGATCAGCAACTTAACAAAGATTCAACCAGAAGTGGGATATGAGATTTTTGTTACTCAGTCAGATGACTGTGACGTGGTTGTTTGGACAGAAAAGGACTTTGTAGCGGTGCGCATCTTCAGGGAGTTCTGGAAAACTATCTTACTGAAGCACAAGTCTTCTTTTGGAGGGTGTGCTTGCCAGAGCTACTTGCTAAATATTACACTAAGGCTGTGGAGCCCAGCGAGTAAAATGAGTCATTTCCAGGCAGTGTACAGACTGTGATTACTGTAGTTTTAGTACACACACAGACATATATATATATCTATATATATAGATATATATTGTGAGATGTATATATATATATATATATATATATATATATATATATATATTCATTCATTCATTCATTCATTTTCCGAACCGCTTATTCCAATTCAGGGTCGCGGGGAAGCTGGAGCCTATCCCAGCCGGCTTTGGGCGACAGGCAGGGTACACCCTGGACAGCTCGCCAGTCCATCGCAGGGCCACACACAGAGAGACGAACAACCACACTCACTCATAGGGGCAATTTAGAGTGACCAATTAACCTATCATGCATGTCTTTGGATGGTGGGAGGAAGCCGGAGTACCTGGAGAGAACCCATGCATACATATATTTATATATATATATATGGGCTGCACGGTGGCGCAGTGGTTAGCACATATATATATATATATATATATATATATATATATATATATATATATATATATATGTGTGTGTGTGTGTGTGTGTATACACACACATCTACATATGTACACTCATATGTAGATGTACTTGAATCAGTATTAAGTAATAAGTACAAAATTAACCTCAATTTCACTCTGTCAAGCTGTAATAAGTTTAATTTTTTTTATTGAAGAATCAGACATTTCATCGCTTTACATCAGTGGTTTTACACCATTATAGACACCCTTCAACATGCACACATCTCACTTGAATCCGGTCTTACAACAACACTTGGACACATGTTTACAAGTATACAACAAACATTTAACAATCTTATGAAGAAGAGTAAATTCTTCCTCCTCACAAGGAAACAACAAACTTATTGGTAGTGTTTTGTGTAACAGTGTGTACTTGTTGCGCAAGCTGCCTATTACTCTTTCTTCATGTATCTTCAGGTGGGCTAAAACACAAGTATCTTTAACATCTTTAGCATTAGCTTGATGTTGAAGTAGCTCCTTTCCTACAGCTCCTGCATCCGCTTGGAATACACCTCTCACATTTCCATTCATGCACATTTGTTTATTATTGCCTCTTATGAATTCTCCACATCTGCGCTGTCTGCGGGTCTGGCGGTCTGAGACTGTGGCTTTCACCTCAGAGTGACCCAGATGCAGTGTTGGAGCCCAGTCTGAATGTGACTCCTCCATCTCATATGCTGGTTTCGGGGTGGCAAAAGAATTCATGTAAGGACATATTAAAATCCAAGGTATGCTGTGAATGCATCAGACACAAGACACCGTTCAGTTTCAGGTCCTACTAATTATTTATTGGTAAAGTTATATCAAAGTTTATTAATAAACCATTTTAAATTAAAAACTAACAAACAACCCCCCCCCCCCCCCCCCCCCCCCCACCCACCAAAAAAAGAAAAGAAAAAGAAAATAGCACAAAGTGAATGATGTAAAAAGTCATATATTAGCACATTATAAATTCAAGTTCCCCCACAATTAAGAATATAACCTAAAAAAAAAACAAAAAAAACCCACATCTGTTTGTAAAAAAAAAAAAAAAAAAAAAAAAATCACATAAAAATCCAGCTACAAGTTATGTAAGAAAATAACGGGCCTTGTTCTATAAAGATCACCAATCTTTGCAGCCTGGGGCTATTTGGCAGGTGTCTCTGTCGATCAGCTTTAACCTTGCAGATATCAGGAAATTATGAGACATTTTTGTCAGGCTTAACTTGCTGACAAATTGAGCAAAATAGGTAAGTAAAGTAAGTAAGTAAATTTTATTTATATAGCACCTTTCACAAACAGAAGTCACAAAGTGCTTCACAAAAAAGCAAAATACAAAAATAAAATACAAATAAAAAGACACAACAAAACCACTGTATATAAAAATAGACACAGAAACTGCTGGTCATAACACCCCTAATCTACACAGCTGGGTATGCCTGCCAAAACAAGAAGGTTTTTAAGATTGCACTTAAACACATCAACAGACTCAAGCGAACGTAGGGAGGGTGGAAGATCATTCCAGAGCCTCGGCGCAACAACCTGAAAAGATCGGTCTCCTCAGGTCCTAAAACGAGAACGAGGGACCATGAGTAAGTTTTGATCCAACGATCTCAACCTCCGCATGGGGGTACATGGACACAACAAGTCTCTTAAATAAGAAGGGGCCTGGCCATGCAAGGCTCTAAAAGTGAGCACCAGGATTTTGAAATTCACACGAAAAGAGACAGGGAGCAAATGGAGAGTTTTCAGAATTGGCGTGATATGAGCCCTTCGCTTGCATCGCGTCAGCAACCGCGCAGCAGAATTTTGGACCTGCTGCAGACGAGACAACTCTTTTTTGTTTAGACAAGAAAACAAACCGTTACAATAGTCTAAACGAGAAGACACAAAGGCGTGGATAATCATCTCGAGCTCACCTTTGGATACCATTGTTCTAAGTTTAGAGATTTTCCTCAACTGAAAGAAACAATTTCGAGTTAGCTGCTTTAAGTGATGCTGTAATGACATTTCCTTGTCAAAAATTACTCCAAGATTTCTGAGACTTGACTTACAAGACAAGCTGTGAACACTCAAATACTGTTTGATCCCTGGAATAGCTTCATCAGGGGCGATCACCAACACCTCAGTTTTTTCTGAATTAAGTTGAAGGGAATTTGCGCCGAGCCATTGTTTAATTTGCACTAGACAGTTCATTAAAGAGTTCAGTTTCTGAATCTCTGAAACCTTAAAAGAACAGTACAGTTGAATGTCATCAGCAAATAAATGGTAGGAAACATCATCAAACTCCTGAATAATCTTTCCTAAAGGGAGGACATAGAGCAAAAACCAAATCAGACCCAAAACAGAGCCCTGTGGTACTCCACACAGAAGATCAGCAGAGTCAGATAGAATATGGTTAGCTGAGACACTAAAACTCCTGTCTGATAAATAAGATGAGAACCATGCTAAGACAGAGCCAGACAGTCCGACCAAGTCATGTAGTCTTGATAGCAAAATCTGATGATCGACAGTATCAAATGCCGAGGAGAGATCCAACAAGACAAGTACCGTGCATTTCCCAGAATCTGCAGACATCATAATGTCACTAGACACTTTCAGCAGTGCAGTTTCAGTTGAATGATGTTTGCGGAAACCAGACTGGAAAGTGTCAAAAATGTCATATTTTTGCAAGAAATGTAGCAGCTGCTCGGAGACCACCTTCTCTAAGATTTTAGACATGAATGGAAGTTTTGATATTGGTCGGTAATTCTTAGGATCTGCGGCATCCAGATTTGATTTTTTAAGAAGTGGTTCAACAATGGCATGTTTAAAAGCACTGGGAAAAACACCAATGGTGAGTGACAGATTGATCACTTTAGTAACCCAGGGGCCAATGACATCAAACACTTTTAAAAAGAGTTTAGATGGCAGCACATCAGATAAACTAGAAGACGGCTTTATTTTGGTGACCAGAGGTGAAATTTCAACCTCCGTCACTGGTTTAAAAGAGGACCACTCCTGGAGAACAGGCTCATTAACAGGGTTACAACTACTGAGCACTGGAAGACTGTTCTTAATGTCCTGAAGTTTTGCTAAGAAACACTTTAAGAAAATCATTGCTATCAGCTTTTCAAAAAACAGGAATAACAGGAGCAGCAGGACAAACAATAGAATTTATGGTGTCAAAAAGCACTTGAGGTTTCTTCTTGTTTGAGATCATCAACTGCCGAAAGTAGCCAGATCTGGCAGTTTTTATCATTTCATTTAAAGACGACACCAGTTCACGGAGGTGCAATCGATGGACCTCAAGTTTAGTGGACTTCCACAGACGTTTAGTTTTCTGACATAGCCACTTCAAATTCCGAATACTGTCATTTATCCAAGGAGATGCAGATTTTTGAGACACCAGAGTAGATTTAGCAGGCGCAACCAGATCTAAAATTTCTTCACAGTGATTGTTAAAACAATTTATAAAATTGTCAACATTGTCACATTCCAAAAACAGTTGTGGATCAAACATGGCAGAGAAACTACCTGCAGTATTCTCAGTGATAATGCGTCTCTGTGATCTGACCACAGAAGGCGCAGGCTCAGGTGCAGAGAGCAGATCAAATAAAACACAACTATGATCGCTCACATGGACATCCTCCACACTAAGGTTGGCAACGTTAAGGCCAAGTGAAAACACTAAATCAAGGACATGACCTTTTTGATGTGTAGGGACAGAGACATGTTGCTCAAAATTAAAAGTTTCAGTCATTGTTAAAAGTTCCATTGCTTGGCAGGAAGTGCTGTCATCAACATGCAAATTAAAATCTCCCAGAATTAAAACATTTTCCAACTTTATAATTGAAGATAAAAAAGTCACTAAAATCATTTAAGAAGACAGCAGCAGGACCAGGAGGACGATAAACCAGCACACAATAAAACAAGTGTGAAGAGCCAATTTTCCACATCTGAGACTCAAAGGAAGAGTAGGATTGAGAGTCCATCCCTTTGCAGGTGAAGCTGTCTCTGAAAACCACAGCAAGACCTCCTCCTCGACGGGAGGGGCGGGGCCTCCCAAGAACAGAGCAACCATCAGGACAGAGTTCATTTAAATGAACGAACTCCCCTTCTCTTTGCCACGTCTCCGTAAAAAACAAGAAATCCATATTTTGCCTGGTAAAAAAATCGTTCAAGGCAAAAGACTTGTTAGCAATAGAACGTGCGTTCAGTAGACCAAGCCGAGTCAATGATGACGTCACAGACGACGTAGCCGGACGCAACGGGATACGTCGGAGACACGACAGGCGATCACGTGATGTCCAGCTGATCTGGGAGCTCGCATGCAGAATGTCCAGTGTAAACACAGGACGACGTGATGGCTGTACATCCCAACGATCATAATTCCAGTAACGGACAGGCTCCAGATGAGGTGAAAAAGGACTCGGCTGGGTTGTTAATCAGTGTATCTGATGGGCCCGGCTGGGTGTTGTTTAGATTTTATTTATCTGTGAGAGTCAGAGAGTCCGCTGGCGGACCTCGGCTGCTTTGTTTCCGTCAGTGTGCTGCAGGACAGCTGTGGCTACACATGTTGCTTACTATCACAAAGAATGAATGAGTGATGGATTAAAAGTAAAGCGCTCTAATGTCTTGTAAAGCGCCATATAAATCTAATCATTTATCACGATTATTATGCAATCTTTGCGTTAGTGTTCACTTAGCATGTTAGCCGCTATGTCAACAGATGCTCTTCCAGCCAAAGTAGCTTCGGGTTATTTGATTGAAATCGGAACAAAATAAGAACACAATAATCAAATTACACAAAACAGTCACACTTACCGTAATGAAAATGTCGGGAGCAGACTTTCAAAGATGTTGGGATGTTAGTAAACCTTAAGTCGGTGCGTCTAATGGCCGATATCTATCCGTCTCCTCCGTGTTACATCAGATACAAGACTCCCTTGGTTCTGCTTCCATGTAGGAAACGAGTGAAAAGACAAGCCGTTATCTATTTTTTTCCCGATCGATCGTGTGCTCGGACATTGAAGCCGACTACACAGCAAGTTCTTCCCATATTTACTGCGATCCTTCTCTATGGCCTCAAACAATGGCAACTTTTCCCATCAGCCACTGCATGGCCAACATCGTGACATCACGTTGCCAAGCCCCATAATCAAAATATTCGTGGATAGCAGCAGCTATGTTTGGGCTGCGAGCATAGACTGTATATAAAGAGCTACAGGTTACGTCTATGTTTTGAAAACTACACAACAACTTCCGGTTCAAAAGCCGTATGGCACCATTGTCCAATCAGCGATTTCTCTTGTTGCCCGCTGATACCTACCTCTTCCGGTATGTTAATGTCATTGTGCTTTTTCTAAGTTCATCGTCGTTTTTTATTTGTCACTGTGTTTTATCATTTTTTTGTGTGTTTTTTTATTTGTTGTGTTTTTTTAGAATTTTTTGTAGTGTTCATTAAATTTGTTGTGTTTTTTAATTTGTCATTGTGTTTTTTGTAATTGTTGTTGTCATTTTTAATTTGTTGCTGTTTCTTAATTTGTTGTTGCATTTTTTTGTTTTGTATTTGTGTTTTTTATTTTGTTGTTGTGGTTTGCACTTCAGGGCCACCAGCTGCAGCCCTGCAATGGACTGGTGACACCGGATTGGCCTGGTGAAATGTCCAATGTCTCGCTTGGTAGCCGCTGGTATGGACTCCAGCCTTTTTTGAACAAGAAAATTAAACTCTTGCTGTTTTTATTCTCTTGTTGTTAGTAAATGAATAACTACAAGATCTGGCTAAAATGTTCTAGGAACCTTTCATGAACACAATAATGATCACAATTGAACATACATAATTTTGATATAAGAAGTAAAAAAAATGCAAAGTTCAAACTTGACAGGAGACATTTTTAATGAAGACATTTCAGACTTATACCAACACTATAGTAATGATAATATCCCCACAGCTGTGATGGAGTTCACTACCAGAGAACAGCTGCTGTGTAACAGATAATTTAATGGTAAAAATCTGAGTGTGTGTGTGTGTGTGTGTGTGTGTGTGTGTGTGTGTGTGACAGCTCGCATGCTTCAGAAGTACAGACTGTGATTAGGTGTTCAGTAAAAACCAAACCTGCATCTATGCCTGGAATAATCAATACTTGTAAATACCACTGACATGTCCATGAATACATGAAGTACCATAACCAAGTAAGCCAAGGCAAGTTTATTTGTATAGCACCTTTCATGTACAAGACAGTTCAAAGTGCTTTACATGAAACATTAAAAGCATTACAGAAAAAAAGCATAAAAGAAAATACAAACAACAAAATCATAATAAAATCACAAGTTATATTAAAATAATTAATAGCAGAATCAAGTAAAAGTTACTGTGCAGTTGTCATGCATAGGCGCATGGGAAAAGAATTGTTTTTAACCTGGATTTTAAAGTTCCTACATTTGGTAAAAGTTTAATCTCCACTGGCAGATTATTCCACTTGTTTGCAGCGCTTCTCCATGTTTAGTCTGGACTCTGGTCTGGGCTAGTTGACCCGAGTCTTTGGATTAAAGAGCTCTGCTTGGTTTATATTGTCTGAACATATCACAGATGTATTCTGGTCCTAAACCATTCTTGGATTTGTCAACAGTCAGCAGGGTTTTGAAATCTATCCTGTGATTGACTGGAAGCCAGTTTAAAGATTTTAAAACTGGTGTGATGTGTTCAGACCTCTTAGTTCTAGTTAAAGCTCTAGCAGCAGCATTCTGGATGAGCTGCAGATGTTTAATGCTCTTTTTAGGAAGTCCTGTTAAAAGACTGTCACAGTAATCCAGTCTGCTGGAGATGAATGCATGGATGAGTTTCTCTTGATCTTTCTGGGAGACTAAACTTTTAATTCTGTTGATGTTTCTCAGTTGGTAAAAAGCTGTCTTAGTGACAGCTTTTATGTGGCTGCTGAAAGTCAGATCTGGGTCTATCAACACTCCAAGGTTACAGACTTGATTGGTGGTTTTGAGAGCTCGAGTCTCCAGGTGTTTACCAACGCTGACCCTCTTAATAATCTCAGTTTTGTCTTCAATTAATTGAAGGAAATTCTCTCTCATCTAGGTGTTTACTTGCTCCAAACACTGGCAGTAGCCGGCAAAATGTACAGGTACCTCTGTGCAGAATATGGACTGGAGACCCTTAAGTCCCAGTGGGAAACTCCCCCCAAGGTTGTGGAGAATGAGAGGGCTAAGATCCTCAGGGACTTTCAGATCCAGACAGATAAAATGGTGGTGGCCAACCAACCGGACATAGTGATCATGGATAAGTAGCAGAGGAAAGCCATCGTGATCGATGTATCCATCCCCAATGATGGAAATATCAGGAAAAAGGAGCATGAGAAACTGGAGAAGTATCAAGGCCTCAAGGAAGAACTGGAGAAGGCCTGGAGGGTAAAAGCAACAGTAGTACCCATAGTGATAGGAGCATCGGGGTCCATGTCCCCTCACACTGGAGAAGTGGCTCCAACAGATATCTGTTGAAACATCAGACATCTTTGTCCAGAAAAGCACAGTCCTAGGAACAGATAAGGTACTGTGTAGGACCCTCAAGCTCCCAGGACTCTGGTAGAGAACCCGAGATTGATAGATGAAAAGCCACCCGCCCTACCTTGGGGAGATGGGAGGGCTGGATGAGGAATGAGTTTATATATGGAAAGAACATAGCTCTATATATATATATATATATATATATATATATATATATATATATATATATATATATATATATATATATATATATGTATATATATATATATATATATATATATATATATATATGTATATATATGTATATATGTGTGTATATATATATATATATATGTATATATGTGTGTATATATATATATATATATATATATATATATATATATATATATATATATATATATATATATATATATATATATATATATAATTTCAGTTGAATTCTGTCTTCAGCACAGTAACTGTGAATTATCAAATTTAATTTACAGAATCTGTAAATGTCCTCATTTACCCCATAACTTTGAATAGCTACGTTCTTTCCATAAAGTTTAACTATCATTGACATATCTACATAGAGACTACGTGAACCCATATAAACCCATATAAAAGCAACTCTAAATACGCGAAAAAAAACATTATTACCCGTACAAACATGTCAAATGTGAGCCTTAAAAACAGAAACAACACACACATTCATTAAATGACAACATGGTTATGTCCTCCAACAACCAGCTGGTTATTTCACTTCAGTGTTTTTATTTGGGAAAAAGCCCTTTAAGGTATGTACCTCCCCTCCCCAGTCTCCCTTAACCTCAGCAAGTCATAAAACAGTTTGATCCAAAAGCACCTGTTGGTGTTGGGACGGTAAATGTGGCAGATGGCTACACTAAAACACTTGGCTTCCACAACACAGAAAAAACAACAATCTCTCAGAGAAACATGCAGTTCATTTTTTTGTTTTCAAAGAATGGTTGCAAAACGTCATGATAGACTTTTCTTAGCTTTTAAATGAATACCAAACAAGCTTAAGATTTTAAAACTATGTTCTTCTGGCTTGTTTTGACGGCACACTTACATTCACTGAAAATAAAGTCATCATCGTCCTGCAGTGTTCACATTTAACTTACTGCATTTTGCTTTACGACACCACATTTCTTGCATGCAACTAGATATCAACATACTGGCCATTTTGAATTTGTGACAAAAATCAACATCAGAAGCCAGAAGACAGATGCCAAATTAGTCTTCATTGGAAGGGTAGGGGGAGTGGAAACCTGCCAAAGTTCAGTAATGCTGCTCTAAATCTCCACATATGAGGATATGGCCATTAGAATGAGAATCTGGCTCAAAAATGTACTCAGTAACAAGAAGTACTGTGTGATGGCGTGTGTGTGCATTTGAACGTGCACAAGGGCTGTGCCGGTGTAACCAAATCTTTTCACTGAGGAAAGACATTCTGGTATTAGTAGGACAGTATTGAAAGTCTGTCCACAAACTTGAGACTGTCCAAAGAAAAAAAAAGATACAGCACATGCTCCTCTGTCACTCTGTTTCTCTGTTTCTCTTCTATAGCTGAGTCTAGAAAATGTAAATATCCTTGGAAATCTCATCCATTTGTCAAAAGTTGTCTTGTCGATGGGTCAGAGAATTCCCAGATGACTTTGGTCAGGAGGTGGATTTACTCGGGACAGCTGACACACCTCACACCTGCAGTCATTTAAAACCACACATCATGCAAATAATAAGGTGGACGTGTAAACTGAACCACAAGCTGCACTATGATCTCATAAAGAGAATGTTAAACTGCTCATTATGGGGAATAACAAACTAAATTAATCCAACAATAAAATCGTATGAATCTTATGGGACAAAATTAATTTCTCAAGCAATTATGCAGTGAGAATTCTTCCTGCAGTCTAAATGCAGTTATGAGCTTGCTTCATTGAGTCACTTTTTTTTTCTTTTTTTTTTTTACTTTTGGTAATTGGTAATGAACTGACTTGTGAAGTGCAACATAGAAGTGCCTTTCCGTGTGGTGTGTACTATGAGACGTTGCAAGCTAGCTCAGGCCATCTATGCACCCCTGACTGAAGTTAAAATGAGGTCAGCTTGAGCCCAACACTGTGATGGCACCTCCATGCATCTGATCACAGCAAAGCCTCTGAACCCCTGTCAACTCCAGGGTCATTTGCTGA
This sequence comes from Telmatherina bonti, assembly GCF_933228915.1. Classification (NCBI taxonomy): domain Eukaryota; kingdom Metazoa; phylum Chordata; class Actinopteri; order Atheriniformes; family Telmatherinidae; genus Telmatherina; species Telmatherina bonti. The sequence continues at coordinate 32,872,890 of NC_136619.1, read as the reverse complement.
AAACCTTTTCAAAACAGCACCTCTTCAATGTTTTTGTGCTGTGGAAGACATCCTGCCTTGTTCCAGTACCTACAAGTCTCATTTATGTGCCCTACGTTGCCATAATATTCATTATAGCTTAAGGTCTTAAGAGACTCTCACCTCAATAAACAACTGAACTCCTTTCAGGATCTGTTACAACTTGCATATCATGTTGGGTTTGGCATTATTTACCTGCTTGAAGAAGCTGATGCATCGGAACAAAGCGGGCAGCACCGTGAGGATCCAATTCTTTGATTTCTCGAGTGCTTTTAACATAATGTATCCTGCTCTGTTATATGAGAAATAACAAACGCAGGTCTCAGTTAGATTCAAGCAGACAAACTACAGGAAAAATACCACAAAAAAAGTCACTTTCTGTATTGGCGTAGTGTTGCATTGTGGGTAAATTCATAGCGCTGGCATTAAGAGTCCTCTGCCTCCCCCCTGGGGAGCGCAGCTGGTGCACTGGGGTGTGACCTGGCTGCCGCTAGGTGGCGGTCTGGGGATCCTAGTCCTCCGTCGGTGTGGGCTGTGCCCTCTGCCTGCGGGGGCGGGGGGCTGCTCTCGGGCTCTTGGGGCCCTGGGGCCTGTGCTCTGTCTGCCCTGGGTGGCCGGTGCCCGGCGGGGTCGGCCCTTGCCGCCCTGGGCCTGCTTGGGCCTGTTCCCGCTGACTGCGGGGGACTCTGGTTGGGAACCTCCTTCGCCACCTCCTGGGCGGATGCATGGCTGGCTCTGGAGTGGGGTGGTTGGGGTCTGTGCCTGTGGGTGACTGTCGGTTACCCGGGTCTCTGGGTTCTCCTGGCCTGCCTCTAGCCATGGGTGGGCGGGGTCACATTGGCATGATCACTCTTCTCTGAACACGTTCCACTCTGAATGTTCTGCATGTGTCACAGTCACTGAGTCATCCAGCAAGTTTATTCATTAACAGCAGGTACCTCTCTTTCTGTCTTTTTGATTTAACTTGCTAGTTTCTGGTCCTCCTGATAGTCAATGGTTTTGTTCTCCACAAGGACCATTAATCTAGAGTTGGCTTGTGTGGGTGTATATATATTTATGTGTGTGGGTGTGTATGTATGTGTATAGATATGTATATATGTATGTATATGTGTGTATTTGTATGTATGTGTGTATATATATATATATATATATATATAAAGGGTTTGTTGTCATCTATTGTTGCAGTGAATTCCTGCATTATACTTGCATTAGACAAAAAAAAAAAAAAAAAACCCAAAACAGCGATAGTTTTGTCTCCATGTTTAGGACGGAAGTGGAGTTTTCTTGTTCACGTGGGTCTTGTCCTCTCTTTTGCTGAATACTAGTGGAGCGCCACCTTTGGTGGAAATGGGAATTTATTATTTTAATGTTGGGCTCGTTTGATCAAAGTGCAGCATGAACGCGATCTTGGTCGGCATGGTTACACCATCGTACAAATGAGCCTTGCCTCGTGCTGGAGATGAATATGGAGTTGTTGTTTTTTTCAGAGAAAGATATTAGATTAGTTTGTAAAAAAAACAGAATTATGTGTTTTAATTTTTTTAGTAACATCATCACCAGTTATTACAACTACTAGATATATTCCCATTTACCATTTTTCTCATTATAACACAGCTCTTCTGTTCCCTGACTTGACTTTTTTTCCTTTTACTTCAGATTCTGTCAAAAAGCTATTCTCTGTTCCTAATATTGACATATTCTCATTTTTAAAAAATCAATCTCTGAATTTTCATATCATTGGAAATTTTCCGCATTCCTTTTTATTTTGGAAACAAAACACGGTCATGTCCTTATGCAGGAAAAAGGCAAAATGATTTTATTGTTGTTATTGGAGTAGCTAAATTTGCTGCTTTTTGTCTTCCTTTTTTTTTTTTTTTTTTTTTTTAAACGTGATATTTCCAGATTTAAAATCCTTTGCATTGTTAGTTTGTTTTTCACTTTGGGATACATCAGACAGCACATGTTGAGTATTAGTGCCTTTCAGTCGGCTCATTGCTGTGTTTGATTACATTGAGGAAGTAGCATAATGTTTTTTTTTTTCTCCTGGACAAGAGCCGTCTGTTGAGAGTGTGGTCATTGGGTGAGGACATTAGTTACCCCCTCCTCATTCACACAGCATGCTCGCAAAAGCCGAAGCCATCACCTAGCAACCAGTAAAATGTTTAAGGGACATTCCTCTCTATGTGTTCATGCTCACTCTAAGCAGAAGACTGTTAAAACTGTTAAACTGGATCAACACTTTCACACTTTGGGACACTCCTGTCAGGTGAGGCAGATACAGGAAAAGATGCGATATATTTAGACAAGGATTTATTTTTTTCCTCCTCTGCAACCCTTGGTCACTATTCATCAGACAGTTTTAAGCTTTGGAAGACAGACACAGTTTGCGCTTTGTGTGTTATTTAAGCATTTAGCATCTGTCTGTTGTTCAGAAAAGCTCAAAACTAATTAATGCCATCTGAGAACAGGGTGCAAAAATGCTCCCGTGTCCTCACAGTGTGGGACTTGTTCACAGTAGGGAAGGGTATGCACAGACAGAAAATTAATTTGAGACAAGAGCACAGTGAAAAAAAGACAGGAGGGGCAGAGACAGACAGAAAGAGTGTAGAGAAAGAGTCCAGGGAAGCAAGCAGTCTGGCCCAGGCGGGGTCCCCGAGTTCCCCCCTCACAGTCCCCTGTTTACACACAGAGAAATTTCGGACAATTTCACAGCTCCTCTTTCAGTGGCCATTGAAAAGGGACAGATTCCTTCCTGGTTACTCACCCTCTATCCAGTGAGAAGGTTTGCTATCATGGGAAAATCCAAACCTTTGGCATCCTCAGTGGGTTACCTCTCTGCATTGCGCTATAGCCTCAGTGCAAACAGCGGCCCCGCGTAATGCCTGTGAAATCTGTGTGTGCGTGGGGTTCAGGGCGCATTGCTGGGATTAAATCAAACAGGACCCCTCATTCAGGGGTTCCACTCTGCACGACTGGGGTCTGTTTGCATTCATGTGGCTCTTTCAGTTAGGTCCAGTAGGTGCGTTTTGCTGTTTGCTCTGCGCTAAAGAATGTATATAGGGTTTCTTCTCATATGCAAGCTGACCCTGCCAGATGTCATGGCCACAAAAAAACCTCTTCTTCTTAATCAGGCAAGGATGCCCCGAGGGCAAAGTGGCACGCCGCCATCCATACCCGCTGGAACGAAAGAAAGAAGATAGGGAAAAGCAGAGATAGCTATAAAAAGGCTGTGGATGTGGCAAAAAAGACAGATTTGCAGCCAGGGAAAGCCAACAAGATCAGCCTCAGCCATATTTCAAGAAGACGGAAGTGGTCCTGCTCTCTTTATGATGTCCTTAAATATGTTTAAACTAGCTGCGGTTTCTTCGCCCTGCCTCACTCAGACAGGAGCTATGGGCCTCTTTATGCCTCTTCCCAGGTGTCTCATTACGCAGCCACCTTAACACACACTGAGAACACACTCATATAGAATTATGGCCGCCTCAGCCTGTGTAAGCTGAACTATTAGAACAACATTAGGGCCCAAACAAAAAGGCAGCCACAGAAATTTGTCTGGTTTTCTGTACTTGCTTTAAACTTATGGAGGCAGTTAAATGTGTCACCCTATGTGTGCCAATGCATGCAAAAAAAAAAAAAAAAAAAAAAAAGGAGCTACATATAAAAACTGTGGTTCCTTGGAAGAATTTTACTGTTGCACAAAGAAAGCACTTGTGGACTGTGAAAAGCTTTGTGACTCATTCATGTTGCTTTCTGTTTAATGAGCGTACGAACAGAGGTAATCCGGTGCGCTTCGCAGTGAACCCAGAGTTCTGTTATTGTCAACATGGAGAGAGTTGACGAGTTATCTATGTGATGAAGGTGAACAGTGTGAACCGATCTGAAACATTGCTCGGAGTTGAGTACATTGATCGCTCACAGCATCAAACAGGGAAGGCAGCTGGGAGACAGCAGGAGAGGAGAGCGTTGTCGAAGCCTGTTGGTGTGCTTCCTCTAATGTTCTGCTTTCCTGCAGCACCCCACCCTGCCCACCAGCAACAGCTCCCCACTTCTCTCTCTGGAATGACCACTCAGAAGGCAAAGGAGGGGAGGTACTGAGGAGAGCGTAAAAGAGGGTACTTAGTCTGTAGGGCATTAAAAAGCATAGCCCTTGGCAAGCAAGTGCTTCCTACATTCTCACACACACACACTGACACAAGAGAAAAAAAATCACAAACACACACAAGCATATATTCAGTTGCTCACACGTTCAGTGATGGTTGGCCTCATGCCAACACCTTCCTGGGATGAAAAGAAGGGATGTGTAGTGCAGACTGCAGCAGGAGTGTCTGTCTAAGTGGATGGCAGAGTGTGCAGAGCGCTGTGCCACTGTGGGACAGTCCATTATCCATACTCCTCGGTCTGCATTTCAATGGTTTCTGCCAGAAAACAGTGCACCCAAAGTGTCAAGCAGCAGGCAAAAGCTTCCTCTCCCAAGAGTTTGGATGCATCTTCACAGACACAAGCTGACTGCATGATTCGTATTCAGTCATTGTGTGAGCAGTGATGCTGTTGCTGTTTTAATAACCTCCCATGTCAGCTGTAGCTGCAGGGATGTCACTGGGCTGTGATGGCCTTTTTGACTGACGTGAGCAATAAGCTGTGGCATGGTGCCACGACAACTATTAGCGTCCAACATATGGCAAATAACAGAGCAAGTTCTCCTCTCACTTCTACACGGAGGTGGCCGTCCCTGCATATTTGGCCACCTGGTCACATAAACCTCACCCTGCGAACTTGTCATCTGTGGGGGAGAGACATGACCTGGGAGAAGGCTAGCAGCCCAGACAAGTCACACACAGACCTCAAAATAAACATACTGCCAGTGCAGCGAGCAGGCACGCAGACAGAAGAGGAAACATACTGAAGTAGAATGGTCAGAAGAGAAAGTGGAAACAAACAGGAAAGTGAATGAGTCATGGGATTTATTTTGAGTGACTAGGGGAGTAAACATTGAGCTACTCTGCCAGCCATGTGCTTTCCCATTTATCCTTTAATCACACAATACTGAGCTCTCTCTGCATTGGCTATTTTTGTTCAGTTCAAAGATTTTTTAAAATAAGTAGGAATATATAACTTAAGAGGCACTAACTGGATGAGTCAACATTGAAAATTTAATTCTGTCAGTAATCTGAATACAGGCGCAGTCAGAACAAAAACAGGCCTGTTTAAACCACAGCAATGTGAATACAAAGCTCATGTTGCATTTCATCCCAAACCCTTTTCAAAGAATGAAATTAATGTCATGACAACTTCTAAATCTGCATTTATTCCCCCTGCATGTTCACTCAGTCTACTGCGGTGGTACTCCAATTTTTCCCCATTGTTTGTCACATCCTAGTGCTTTTACCACTTCTTTTTCAGGGCAGCTGCATTTGAATGGGCACTAAGTACTGGGTTTTGGGACGATGTGAAAAATAAAAGACTTGAGAAAAATAATGATGCAAAAATAATGCCACAAACACAATGTTGGTAGATTTTTTATTCAACAGTTAATGGTGAAGGACTGGATTCTGTTTGTTATGCAATTATAGACCATTATATTGCTAAATATATTCAGAATCAACATATATCTACTGCTGCAAAGATTTGTTTAAAGTATTTGATGAAAGCATATTACAATACATTTTTCAAATAATTAAGTTCCTCTACAGAGGCAAGCTGCTTATTGGGAAAAAAAGAGATAAAATCAAGAGGAAAGCTCCATTGGCGAGATAAAGAGACTTTGCTGGCTTTATCTCTGGGGAGTCTTTTCAGTGTGAAGCAGCTGGAGCAGTCTTTAATTTATTATTGATCTCCAGGTTCCATCAGACTTGTCCGTTTGTACATTAAAAAGGGCTATTACTATCCTTCAAAGCATCCCCTGTCGTGAAAAAGGTATTCGGCTTATTTTATTGGTTTTGAGGATAAATTTCCAGCCTCAGGAAACACAGGAAATTTTTAGCTAAATAAATGTTTAGATAGGCCGCAGTAATTGCTCAGTCAACTTAAACTAATTATCAGGAACGCTTCTGAACTTGTTTTCATGAAATATTTAATAGTCTGTGTGTGTTTGTGAAACACAAAATTCTAATGGTCTGGACAATACTGGAGAAAGCTGTCTGCAGTCCCACCTCACACAGTTTAGTGTGTGGGTTCTGTCAAAGGTCTTGTCAGTTTTGCACTCATAGTCTAATACCTTCTGTTATGACAGAAACCTGGAAAATTCAGGAGCTCTAAAGGGAGACGTGCAAGCAGAAAGAAATGATAGACAATTTTTTGCCCCTAAGCTACAACTATATCCAGACCTCTTTCTGCTCCCGATGTTGAAGTTTTTGTGTTTATACCTGTCAGTCATTCTGGTGAGCTGTCTTCCTTGAAATGCCACTTTGCCTTGGGTTGACTTTCATTCTGTATTTACAGCTGAGCCGCAACAGGTGGAACAGATGTTGAACACACCTGATCTGCAAAACGAAAAATAAAATGCTGAAGGTCACAGGTTTTTATTGGAGTCATGTCTGTTACTGCAATCAGAACTTCCAAATTCATTTCAAACCAGTTTAAACCTCATGCCAATAAAAGTAAACAAAATTGTACAAAATTTACACATGCTCAGTTCTGTAAACATGCACACATAAACATTTGCATAGTTATTGCACATATTTTAGTTGACATTTTTCCTCCTGAGCAGTCCACGTGACCAGGAAATGCCAAAAAAAATGTAAATGAAAATAATCATAATCGTCAAGATAATAATAGTAAAGCAACAAAAAATAAATAAATAAAAATGATAGGTAAAACAAACAGCACAAATTTTGAAAAACAAACCAAAAAACAAGATAAAAATGTAATATGGTATTTAAAAAAAAACAGTAAAGAAAATTGTGTATGAATAAATTGCAGTTTGTCTTCAGGGTCTGTCTAATATATATCCAGCTATGAACCATGAAGTAATGTTAAAAATGGCTTCCACATTTTGAGAAAAATAGGCTGCTCCCCTTGCTATAGTGGATCTGTTCAAGGGCTTCCAAGTTTCAGTGTCTGAAATATCAGTGAGGTGAGACAATGGAAGAGCATGGCATTGAATATTTCTCAGCGTTCACTGTGAGTATGTTAATGTGCATGCCGAGTTGCTTCTTCATACTCCTTTTCTGCTGAACTGTTGGCAACTGCTGTTTGCTTGTAGATATTGTGGATACATTTAAATGAGTGTGGTCTATACAGTTTATCAACACTAAAATAGCCATTTAGAAGTGTCATGCACCATTCCCAAAATGTTGTGATAAATTAAACACACCACTTCTTTTTTTGCATCATTGTCTGCCTCTTGGGTGATTCAGACAGATGCTCCCCCGCATCCCCTCTCTCATGTTTCACACTGTGACAGCACATCTACAAAAACAAAAAAAAAAAAAAAAAATCTAGGAAGCACATGCATGAACAGTAACTATGGGAAAAGTATGGACCATATTGTTCACAAATTCTTCAGAACATCCGTGGCTTTATGATTAACAAATGGTTTCAGAAAGCACCAACCAGTATACCTGACCATTTTGCTTTACTGCTCATAGACCAATGAAATGCAGGCCTGTTCAAAATGAAAATACATGCACTTTATTTAACAGGTGCCGTTTATCAATGAAAACTTAAATGGAAAGCAACATAGAGTTCAATATCTTATAGAAAAATATTTTATGTAACCAAAGATCAACCAATCCAGTCATACCTACACTTATTAGGATATTAGTCCTCAGTTGAAACAGCATCGTAGGAAACCATCCATCCATCCATCCATCCATCCATCCTATACCTACTTAATCCAATCCAGGGTGGTGTGGGTCTCTAACCTATCCCAGTTGCTATAAAGAATAGTGCTGGGAGTATCCAAATGGTAATAATGCATAACCACCAATCAGTGCTTTCTGTGTTCATTTTGAAATTCATATAAGAAAATCATGAGGTCAATGAAAAATAATAAAAACTAGAAAAGCACTCTGCTAAGCACAATGTTAAAGAATCCTTTAAAAAATTCCTCGATCCAAATTGTGATCTGGATCACCACCAAAATGAAATTAGTTCCTCATTTTCACATTTTCAACAATTCCTGAAAATTTTTATGAAAATCTGTCCATAACTTTTTGAGTTATATTGAACACAAACAAGCAAACAAACAAATAGCTAAAAACAAACAAATGGACTGTTTTCAAATTTTCATAACAATTTGTAAAACTTCAATTACATCAAATGCTTTTTGTTAAAAAAAAGAAGTTAAAATAGTATCTTTGTAACTCTCTGACCTTAATACTGACTCATTTTTATGGAAGAGTGACATTTATTACTCACATTTTTGGAGCCACCAGAGTCCTGACAAACCTCACTTTGCCATTTTGGATTCGGCCTTAAAGCCCATGTTTTGTTTACGCTTAGTTTTGCTTTTACACTGCACATTACACCAGCAACTGGATATCAACACACTGGCCATTTTGGTTGTGCCAAAACTATGAAGACACATAATCACAAAGTGTAAATCCATATCTATATCCATATCATTCTAAGTTGACAGTTTCTCCATAACCACTAACTCCTAGTCTCCCTTTCCCCTCAAGTTAAGATTTTGGGTGTCATCCTCAACAGTATATCGTCACTCACATCAATGACATTACCTGGTCTGCGTCTTTCCACTTATGAAAGATCTGTCAACTCATCCCCCATTTGCACTGGGGGATGAGTGCACAAGCGTTCAACTCAGACTAACAGAGACTCTTTACTTAAGTCCAAACTGTATACTGATTTTGTATGGTCACAATAGTGTATTACTGTACTGTTTTCTGCGTGTGTTCTTTTATATTTGTTCAGCACTTCGGGAGCAGTGATACTGTTTGGAAATGTGCTATATAAATAAAGTTGACCTTGACCTTGTCCATACTGCTGCTATCCTCATCAGTAGTCTTGTTGCCTCCATGGTGGATTATTGTAACTATCTCCACTTCGGCCCTCTGCAAAAGTCCCTCCATAAACTTTAACGGGTTTCAGAACTCTGGAGCTCGGATCATCACTTAAACCTCCTCATATCACCACACCACGCCGTTCCAGAAGAAACTTCATTGACTCCCAGTATTTCACAGTGCCCAGTTCAAACTTCTTTAAACCATCAAAGCTATCCACAACCTTAACCTCCATATCAGTCCAACATCCTGCACATTGCCATCCCATCTCCTTCCCTCATAACTTCCTCATCTATACACCTCGCTTTCCCCACTGCCTGCCTCACCACAAATGGGAGTCTTCAGTCACTCTGTTTCCAGCTCTGGAAAGTCTTTGCTACCAGATTTATGGAACTCTGACAAGTCTCAAAGTCTTCAAATCCAGACTCAAAACTCACCTTTTTGCAATCGCCTACTCTTTGTAACAGCTTGACTACAAATTCACCTTGCAGATCATCCATTTTTTGTATTGTTTTCCTTATGTTCTCTTTGTGTATTTGTGTTATTTTTATTCCTTATTGCCTCACCTTTCATGTTGTAATATTCTTGGGGGCCTTGAAAGACACTTTCAGATAAAAAGTTAAATTATTATGAAATGTTTGCAACTGTGTATTACTGACATACTGAATAGCTGACATACTTATCATAGATACTGTGTAGAAGTATTAATTAAAGCTCAAAATAAATTCTCTGCAACACACCCAAAATCTAACATAACATGATCAAAATATCTTGTTGCTTAGTTGAAGTAAAAACGAACAGTGTCATTATATTTTTTATGATGTTTTTCACACTTGGCAGTATTACATGTGATTAATATAAAATGAGCCACTTTAGAAGTACTTCATTTCAATATACAACACTGAACAAACATAATCACACCCTCATGCATTTGACTTTTAATTAGCTGCATTCCTCTCACTTCATTAACATGGCACGCTGTTTCAGAATAACTGACATGCATTAAACATGGCTGTTAATGAATGTGACCAAGTTGGCACTGGCTCGCTTTGATCTACATGAAGGATCTGTAATCATATTTATTCATTTTCTTTATCGTGTGTATGGGTATGTTGTGCTTCTGTGAGTTGGACCATGGTCTGCTACATGCTGCTCTGAGTTCTGGTGCGTTGTGTGACAGAGGCCCTCTGTTAGTTCACACCCCACCCCTCCCTTATTTCCCCTCACATTCACATGGTCGGGTGTTTGGAGGCCAAGCCATCTGCCTGCTCCTCATCCACTGTGGTATTCATCATTTAGGGAACTTATGACAACAGGCCAGATAGTTGCCAGCCTGCCAGGTAGCAGGCAACAAGAATGCCAGCCAGCTTATAATACATTCTGCCTAATTGGAGGAACCAGCTGAAAACATTTGAAATAGACAAGTTAAAGAGAGATAATCATGGGCTAGCTGTTAAAAAAAACAAAAAAAAACGGAGCAGAAGGCCAAGCAGAGGGTCTGGCTGAGAGGGTAATGGGGCTAATAGAGCTGGTAAATGAAAAGCCAGATGATGATAACTCTGCAGCTGATTCTATCTATGCTCATATATAACCCTCTTGTATATGTGTGTCTGTGTAAAAGAGACACGGCAAGAGGAGGGAAACAGTTGCCAGGAGCTGAAGAGGAGGGAGTGGTACGAAGGCCAGAAACCTCCCTCTGGGTCTGATGAATCCTTCACAGTTCTGAGAGGCTTATGAAACATTTATGATGGACGTCATTCCTTTCTGTCATTGTTTCCATCTCTCTATCTGCCTGCTTCACCATGTCCTTATTTTTATGTATTTTTTTTCTCTATCACAGAGATGCATACGTTTTATTTATCTGAAATAACTCACCTGTGTTTATCTCTGAGTTTTTCTTCCCTTAGAGCTTGTCAGATTTCCATTTCTATTCCTGACCCCTACAGATTGAATGCTGCTCGTGGAAGTTAATAATTCATGCATGTATTAACCTCAATACTTAAAAAGCACCAGGCCTGTAGATTCTTTCTCTCTTTCTTTCTCTCTCTGTCACAAACACCACAAGCGCATATAAGAAAAATTTGACCGTTTTTTTGGGATTGAGTGATTTGTTTATGTTTCATTTACAACTCACCAGCGATGGTTTATGATGTGAGGTTTCTCACACAAACATCCACGTTTAAGTGCACTGTCAACAAGCAGGGGCTCAGTCTCTCTCCCATCTGCTGACTGTGCCAGGTTGCTGCAGGCATTAAGACACCTTCAGATGTTTCACACACTCACACACATACAAAAGTTAGAAGCAAGTCGCCCCACAATAGCATATTCAGTGCAAAACTGGAGCAGACAGCCTATTAACAAGAGGAATAAATTACTCAATCGCCCCACAGGAGAAAACCCGGAGTAAAAAATGTAAATGAGACTAGAAGGAAAAAAAAGTTTCATTTCCCTTAAATTTTATTGTTTGGTTTTCTAGAAAACTCTTGTTTGGTCCTGCCGCTGTGGAGATGCAGTTTTACACTACATCATAATAAAAATAAGAAAATAATAATAAAATCTATCATTAGTGTTAAGTTATACAAGATATTCCCAGATGCCTCTCCCCAAAAGACAATCTCACTCAGGCAGCAGTATTTGGATTCCTACCACGTTAACTACTATCGCTGCAAAATAAGATTCCCCCGTTTGTACTCGGGCTGCATCAGATGGCACCATAATCATTGGGATGAATGCCAGCTCAGGCTGTGGTAGTAATTGTGGCGGTTTCCTTGGTTTGATCCCATTCCAGCTCATGTGCGCTGACAATGTCTCTTCCACAGATCCACGTGTCTAAATTGGATTGGACAGTTGTGGTATCATGACCTCTGTTCAACTCAGTATGACAGCAGAAATGTGGATGGCTGTCAATGTGCTCCCCTTAGGTAATCCATCTTATCGATTTTCCTTTGAATATGGATGGCTTTTATTCTACAATACTGAACTAAATCCCCCATTTCTATGAAAACCCCTTCTCTGTCTGATTAGTTCAACCCATTATCCTCCATTTTAAAATCAATATTTCTACCCAGGTCAGCTTGCTGGATGGCAGTTTGGGACAAAAGTTGCTTGCTGACTGGCACAATTCATTTCTTCATGGTGCAGCATGGTTAAACTTTTGTAGAGTAAAAATGGGAAAGCACTTGGAATGATGCTGCACCTCTAATAGCTTAGTCCCCGTTCAGTAAAATGACTAAGATACATTTTCCTTCATCTTGTGGCTGCAGGGCAGGAGGAAGGGAAATCTATCACCTGGAAAGTTTGCTGATCAACTCCAAGCTACATGCCGAAGCATCCTTGGGAAAGACACTGAACCCCAGGTTGTTTCCCGATGTGTTGGGATATGAATGTGTGAGAGAGGGGAAAGCATTTAGTAATTACAGAAGTGCTGAATGTGAATGTGACCTGAATGTGACATATAGCGTTAGAGTGCTTTGACTGGTTTAACGTGACTGGAAAAGTGCTACATAAATACAATCCATTCACTATTTTCTTTTTAAGATGTTGTTACTGTTGTTGTCATTGTGTGTGCTTAACGTTAAAACAATGACAACATGCATGTTAACTTTGAACTTTTGCCCTTCCCTTGGGTGGGTTTAGGTAAAAAACTATTTAGTTAGATTTTGATGCCAAAATGACTAAAACTACCCTGATAAATAATAACAGAGGCGGAAACTCATCAAGAAGGATGGCCTGACAGGCAGAAGTGGAGTGAGTTCATGGTGCACTATAGTGCAGAAGAAGAAAAAAAACAGCCATATTGTGCTTTCAAAGATTCCTCACCGCTGAGATATTTTCTAACTTATTAATCTTGTGTGTAACGTGCACAAAGCTCACCTGGTGATGTGCTGAGAGGGCTTATCAGCTGCTTAACAGGTCACAGGTGACCAGCTGGCTAAACCCCTTAGCTTGTGACCAGAATCACCCCTGACGTGATGTGACTTTTGATAGTGACAGAAATAAAGCAACATCTACACTCAGCTGTGTGTGTGCTTATCGCCGCTTTTCTGCAGTGCGTGCATGCATGAATATAATGACAAGCAGGCAAGTTTCAGTATCATCCATCTGTACGGTATCTGCATGACTGCTTGTTTAGTATTCTCAGGTGTTTGTTGGTAAATTACATGTAACTACACATGAACAAACACAGTCCAAGATGCCAAAGAGCTGTGAGTCTACTTGCTATACTCAAGCTGACACAGTTACCATTGATAACAAACTCCAGACATTACAAAGGTTGTTCAGGATGAAACTTATTGCAAACAGGGGTGTATCATGTGGATGATGTGGAACAGCTGACAACAGAACAGGGTCTATGAAAGCCACCAATCATCTTGTTTCATTTTCTCATGGCTCTAGTGCAATTATTACCACAGTAATTTACAACATCTAAGAAGGTTCTGTTTCCACGTTGTGCATGTTCAATTAGCTAAGTTGGACCTGCTGCTAAAATATGGTTCAGTGCTAGATCTGTGTAATTGTGGGTTCGAATAACTGTGTGTGTGTGTCTCTGTCTGTTTGCACGTGAGAATACACATGTTCTCTACACTCTCCGGAACTGTACACTTATTCCTGTGTGTGTATGCTTGTGTGTACACAACACCATCTGCCTGTGGCTATAGAGCTAAAATCCCTGATAGCTGCCTGTTCCCATTTCAGAAACAGCTGATCAGTCATCCAACTAGCCGGCTGGCAGCTACATCACAGACCAAAGTTTTCTCTGGGGAGAATCATGTTTTATAAACTAAAAGACTTCGCTTATAGAATTGCATTTGCTTGTACAATATCATCCCAGTCTTGTGACAAAATGTGCAATAGATGCATTTTTAGACATGAAGGTTCAGAAGTTTGGGGTTGATAACGTTTGCTTTGATTGTTCTTATGATCAAGAAAGTGTTTTCTATCCAATTAGTAGCATTTAAGCCTGGCCATGTGTTGGCAAGGTCTATCTACAATCACATTTCTTATCATATATAAACATACCCATGCAGTTTTACTTGTAAAAACTACCATGACAAACTGCAAAGTAGAAAATAGAAATGTTACAATTTACTGAGGGAAACATGGGAATGTAATGTAATGAATTTTGTTGTTTTGTTTTTTTGGTGCCTTGAAATGAGTAATTTCATCATTTTGAACATTTTGTGACACAAAAAATACATTTTAAAATTTTGGAAAGGCAACCAAATGTATAAAATGATTTGTTTTGTGGACCAATGTAACTGCATTAAAACTGCATTGAGATGGAGCAGCATGGCTCGGGTGATGCAGTGGTGGTCTTCTATTAAGTTGTATTGTTGGGTCAATTTCCATGTACCGAAGAGTACTTGCCCAAAGTGCAGAACTTCTACATTGACCTTGACATGCTCATAGGTGAGTAATTGTAGACAAAAAAAGCCTTTAATTATTTATTTGGTGCAAACATATAATATGACAGTGTGGAACAAGATTGACTTAGATATATAAAGAGAAAATAACTGTACTGGATAAAGCTAAAAGAAAGCTCACTTCAAGATTGGAAAATACCCACAATCTCCAAAGACAATATCTCGTCTCGTCTCGTCTTCGTGCCGCCTATCCAGGGTCGGGTCACGGGGGCAGCAGCCTAAGCAGGGAAGCCCAGACTTCCCTCTCCCCAGCTACATTTGCCAACTCTGCGGGGAGGATCCCGAGGCGTTCCCAGGCCAGCCGAGAGATATAATCCCTCCAGCGTGTCCTGGGTCTTCCCCGGGGTCTCCTCCCAGAGGGACGTGTCTGGAACACCTCACCAATGAGGTGTCCAGGAGGCATCCTAACCAGATGCCCGAGCCACCTCAACTGGTTCCTCTCGATGCGGAGGAGCAGCGGCTCTACTCTGAGCCCGTCCCGGATGACCGAGCTCCTCACCCTATCTCTAAGGGAGAGCCCGGCCACCCTGCGGAGGAAACTCATTTCAGCCGCCTGTATACGAGCTCTCGTTCTTTCGGTCACGACCCACAGCTCATGACCATAGGTGAGGGTAGGAACGTAGATCGACTGGTAAATCGAGAGCTTCGCCTTCTGGCCCGGCGCAGAATCTGCATTACTGCAGACGCCGCACCGATCCGTCTGTCGATCTCGCGCTCCATCCTTCCCTCACTCGTGCACAAGACTCCGAGATATTTAAACTCCTCCACTTGAGGCAGGACCTGACTCCCGACCCGGAGAGGGCAAACCACCCTATTCCTGCTGAGGACCATGGTCTCAGATTTGGAGGTGCTGATTCCCATCCTGGCCACTTCACACTCGGCCGCGAATCGCTCAAGCGAGAGCTGGAGATCACGACCAGATGAAGCCAACAGGACCACGTCATCTGCAAAAAGCAGGGACCCAATCCTGAGGCCACCGAGTCGGATCCCCTCAACACCTCGGCTGCGCCTAGAAATTCTGTCCACATAAGTTATGAACAGACTCGGTGATAAAGGGCAGCCCTTGGTGGAGTCCAACCCTCACTGGAAATGAATCCGACTTACTACCGGCAATGTGGACCAAGCTCTGACACCTGTCATACAGGGACCGGACAGCTCGCACAAGGGGGTCCGGTACCCCATACTCCCGGAGTACCCCCCACAGGAGCCCCCGGGGGACATGGTCGAACGCCTTCTCCAGGTCCACAAAGCACATGTAGACTGGTTGGGCAAACTCCCATGCCCCCTCCAGGACCCCAAAGAGGGTATAGAGCTGGTCCACTGTTCCGCGACCAGGACGAAAACCACACTGCTCCTCCTCAATCCGGGATTCGACTATCCGGCGGACCCTCCTCTCCAGGACCCCTGAATAGACCTTACCAGGGAGGCTGAGGAGTGTGATTCCCCTGTAATTGGAACACACCCTCCGGTCCCCCTTCTTAAAAAGGGGGACCACCACCCCAGTCTGCCAATCCAGCGGCACTGCCCCCGATGTCCACGCGATGCTGCAGAGGCGTGTCAGCCAGGACAGCCCCACAGCATCCAGAGCCTTAAGGAACTCCAGGCGGAAGACAATGTCTTCATCATTTTTTCAGATTTTGATTTATAATTTTACAGAACAAAAACAACAGGTTAAACCTGAAATTGTTCCGTCTAAAACCAAAAAGGTTATCACAGTTCTGGTCTGGTTATATATGTTTTGATAACTGGAAACCACAGTGAGCTCTGCTGACCATCAAGTAGAAGAAGATTTCAAATGAAGCACATCTACTGGCTTGCTCATTTGTAACGCAAAACAGAAATCTGAGAGGAAGATTTTTCTAAAATGTTGCCAGCTTTTACCTAAACAAACAGCATTTTGTTAAATAATTCAATTTAATTCTTTATGCTATGCAGAATGTATTTTTTTCTACCTCCATAGCTGTGTGTCTGTTTAAATATGAATTTGAAATTAATCACTCGAGGTGATAAGCAACATGTCCTGCAAATGGACTCCAAGCAGACTAAAGTAAAAAGTATCATTAAGTCTGTTGCTTGCTCCGTGACGGCAAGATAGAATAAACATCTGCATTGTTGTATCCCGAAAAGCACCTTTATCGTTGCGTCATAGTTTTGTGTGTCAAAGTATTTAAAGTTCTAAAAACAAGGCATAAATAAAAGATGCTTTTTTTTCCTTTTTGTGTCTTGAGTCTGAATCTCTGTAAGCCTCTATTCATGTGACATCCAAAGTGGGAAAGATTGACCAGTGCATAACTGGTAGCTCATCCCCTTAAATGCTTAGATGCAATCAGAGACAAATGATTAGTCTCCATCTAAAACCTGCATGGGGGGGGTGGGACTAACCTCACCCAGGCCATGCTAATTAAATCTCCCAGACAGCTTGGCTCTTAATAAAGCCTGACATGACAGCTTGGCCTGTGAATGTCAGAATGACCTCATAACCTGGAAGCTGCCTTGTGCGTTTTTATTCAGGCCTGTGTATGTTGCGTGTGTGAGAGACCCTGATTGAGGGTCTCACTATTGAGGGAAAGGGCAGGCACCTGTCTTCAACCCAGAGAGAGGTCACTTTCCGGGGGTGTGGGAACAACTGTGACTCAGCAGCTTTGCTGCAAAGCGATACCATATTTGCAAATACAAATCATACCTCAAGGAAGGATGCATCTCATTACCGTTTCTTTCTTTTTGGTGCCATTTCCTTACTTTGCATGGACAATTGAGAAGCAATAATGACCTTTTATAAACAAATGTGTCCTTTAAAAGTGAGCAAGATCAGTAATTATAAAGTTTATACCTGATTGTTTAATGCAGTAGTGCCACAACTGATGAATAAATAAATTAAATCACAATATGAAAGTAAAAACATCTCCACTGCATGGCTGCTAAGATACAGCCTGCAGTCCTTTTTGCTTTCAAGTTTCTATTTCACATAATTCCTCCATGTCTTCCAGAAGCATGAACTCAATGAAAATCTATTTTGATTGGATAGTTGAATAGAAGGATGGGTGGGTGGTGAACATAAAATACTAAGTTGTGTGTTAACTTTAAGAACAGACGTTAACTAAGCGGTAAATGTTAAACTGTGAGGTGACATCTGTTAATAAGGGAAACCTGCTTAACAGCTTTTGTGGGTTAAGAGTGAACGATTAACCCTGTAACATGAATAAACAAGTTAAGCTGATTCATCAGTCTGCATACATGTGCATGTAAATGTCATGGTGCCACAACTGGCAAAGTTCAGCCAAAGGCTCTTGGTCATGTAATAATATATGTACAAGACCCAAATGCAGAGTCAATCTGGAAGGCGAAGGAACAACAACATGCAAAATCCAGTCTGTTTGAGTGGAAAAGAGCTGGCAACTGGTGAGGAACATGATAAAAAAAGACAATTTGACAAATCCTAACAGAAACTTGGGGTGTAAATATAAAATGGGAAATGATGATATAAAGCAACTTTACATAACTTCCCAACATTAAAGAGAGAGTCAGCATCGGTTTGACTTTTTTTCCTTTTCATATAGAGATTGGAAAAGAGACAGGATGCAAGGCAGTTGCAGAATAAAAAAAAAAAAAAGCCATTGTTAGAGGGCTCTAGTACAAAAATCTGCCAAAGTTCAGCAGTGTGGCTTTAACATAAAACAGGCACACAGCAATCAATTACTAAAGCATAATGCTAACTAAAGCAAGGACAGGAAGCAAAACTGAATGAATGCACAAACAAGCTTTACAAAGTGAATGTTTTTTTTTAACTTGCAGAAGGAAATTCACATTCAGTACAAACAGATGCAAAATACAAGAATTGACTAAAACACAAAATACCAAAACAGTTCACCCCTTATCCACCGGGGACTCCAAAACAAAACAAATCCCCATGGACTCCTGTGTTAAAAAGACCAACTTCTCAGCAGAAATAAACATGTTTACAGCCATGTGCAAAAAACATTTTAGGTTTACCTTCATGAAGACTCTGGGGTGAGTGATTTTTTTTTTTATTAAGTATTTTTTTTAGAAGTAATTTAATCTTGAAATTCGGCAGAATTAGGAGTGTGTCCTTTTGATTGACAGGTACATGATCTCCCTCTGCAGAAAGCAGAGTGTAGCACAACCGCAGTTTTCAGCTGAGTAACAACGTGATTTGGCTTTAGCTCGCCTACCTCCGTCAGCTGGTTAGCTTGTGTTGACTCTGGGTTAGCTCAGTTAGCTCTTAGCTACAAACGGGTTGGAGTTCGATAGATGTTAATCATCCACCCTGACGCTCACAGCCCCCCCTCTCAGTTCTACCTCTTTGCTCATTTTTGTATTTTCCAGAAGAGGCGGCATGCATGATGCTGCCAAGATGGTGACAGTGGGAATCGTCCAATGAGCTTTAATTAGCTCTCTAGAAATCTACGGGTAGCGTCACGGAGGCTCTGTCCATCTTTTAAAAACTAAAAACCCCTGACACTATATTGTTATAATGAAAATGCAAAAATATAAACAGTATTTATGTATTTTTAAAAACTATCTTTGTAGTCATTTAGAAGCAGTTCTAGTCCACTGACCTGGATTAGTGAGACTATGTTTAGCCTACATGTTCACTTATCACATGCAAAAACAACTGTATGTGTCAAGGACAACAAGCTCTGAATTAAAATTGCATTTTTGATGAGCAAATTAATTTCATCCTTATGCTCTGTTTGATCTATGTTGCCTGTGTATTTATAAGTCTGCAGAAGTTTTAAAGCAAGCTATAATTAGTTTAATCATATTAGAGCATGCAGTAATGGTGCTCTGGAAAAAAAAGGAAAAACAGGTAAACTGGGTCATGCACTAAAAGAACAGCTTTGACCTATATTCAGCAGCACAGAGTATCTAAAAGAACAATTCTGCAAACGAGAAAAGACTTGTTATAATACATGTGTGAGCCTCCTATTTAGTTTGTCTATTCTTTTATGTACAATTTAATTAGCTTTTGTCAATCAAGCTTCTGAATTCATCATGAGAAGAGCCTATATGTTGTTGTGACTGAAAGTTAACGCTTTAATTCCAGCCAGCTGCCACACCCATGGCCTCTGCCTGGGGCCAGTGAAAAAGCAGCAGGACAGAGCTGAGCAGCAATGAACTTTGGTTGTGAAGGGCCAGACAGAGAATATAGGTCATTCAGTTCTGGAGATGAAAGATGCATAGCATGGTCTGCCAGGGTGGAAGCAGGGTGGAGATGGAGTAAATATAGAGATGCTTCTAAATGCACAGGCAGTTTAGATGACCAAAGGGAGGGATAGAAGATAGCATGTGGAGGGCACTTGCAGAGTGGAGAACGGAGGACGAGAGTGCAGGACATTTAGTGCAGGGAGAGGCATGGGTGTGGTGTGTGCTGTGGGTGAAAAGAGTCACACGAGTGTGTTCAGCGTCTGTGGGAACCAGCGGCTGATTCTTTTTCTTACTGATGAAGGGGAAATATAGAAAGCAGGCTGCCTTCCTCAGAGCAGCTGCAGCTCACACACAATATCATCCTCTGTTCGCCTGTGGCTGGTGGTGTAAAGCTCACACTCGCATTTCACACATCCTTTTGTTTTCTTTGCAACTTCTGAGTAATTTGGTCACTGACAGCATCCTTACAATTCTCACTGTATGCTGATCTCATATCTCATTGACACAGTGCTTAATATATTTTCCTCTAATGTGTCCTGATTGTTTTTCTGTTATAATTATTGTTTTTTTTCCCCATGTCTCCACAGGTTCCTCTAAAGTTTGCCTTTAAGAAAGTCTTATTCAAACTGTCAGCCTAGAGGCACTTTGTATAAATCTCTCTGAAGATTTTGGTAGTGGAACTTTAATCCCATACAGAACATTTGGGAGCTGCAGCAGGTGATACAGACTGTCATCACCTGGGTTTAGGAAAATATATGGTTTGAGCAGCTCAACTTTTTTATGAGAACATCATTGTTGTTTTTTAAAATACCACTAAATTAGAAAGAGCACAACAGAATTTAAAATTCTGTTTTGTTTTTTTTTTTAACTTATTTTGATGCTACATTAACATTCATAATGTACATTCTTGGAGTTGTCATTGTAGTGTCATAAAACAAAGCAAATTAAACTTCACAACTTTTTCTTCTATCCCATGGAATCGTGTGAGTGACTGACTGCACCATGTCACATGCCAGCAACTGGATGTTATCATATTGGCTGTTGTTAATGTGCACCATGGCTGATTTAGTAAAGAAAAACAAGAAGACATTACCAGGAAAGGGAAAGAAAAGTGATAGAGCAAGAAGTAACGGTGTGTTCAGACCAAACGCGTTTTGAACATCAAGAATGGCAGGTTTACATATAAAGTCTATGTGGAGGTGCTTCAGGGGGGCGGCAAACTTTCTCGCGTCGCGTTTTGAGTGCCGGTGTGACGCCTGTCACGCGCTGAAAATTTAAGAAGTTTTTTAAGGCTGACGCACGTCAAAAGCCAGAGATGGAAAATCTGAACTCTGGCTGCTTGACGCAGGGCGTCAACCAATCAGAGCGATCAGCTTGCAGCTCCTGGAGTATACCCACGATGTGGTGAACCCAGACACGGGATGCCCTACGACAGTGTTCCTCACCGCATGCGGCTCACTGACTCTAGACTTGCGACTTGTGAAGCAGCCACTGGTTTTCTGAAAATGCGATCTAAACAAGTCCTGATGATCCTCAACGGTGCAGTTTTCTCCACAAACAAGAGCTGCAGGCTGCTTGCAGAAACTTTGCTGTCATCACGGCCCTAACTGACCCTGTCAGAGTTGCCAGCTTTGGCTAATTTGAGCTGCTCCATCGGTAGCTCCGTATATATATTGACAGAGAAAAACCCACATTCTGGAGGCATTATTGTATTTTCATTATATTGTACATTATATATACAATGTACATTATATATACAAATATTGTATTGTACTATTGCATAAGAATGCCATTACTCTGTGCAATGTTTAGGTTAACCATTCCTTGCTAAAAAGCTGAATGTTACTGATTTGGCAGCGTAGCAGGATAAGTAGTGTGGCAACACTTTTTTGGGGGGGGGGGGTGGCGGCTCTCTGCTGAGTGCAGCTCTTGTTGCATTAACAGTGACTGCCCTACGATGACGTTCTCTAGCTTTCTTTATGAAATAAAACCATGCCACTCTCTCAACTGCATCCACCATCATTTTTTCGCCGCGTTTGCCACTTGCTCCAGACAAGCGTTAGGAGCGTCAGGAGCGTCAGGAACGTCAGGTAAGTCAGGAACGTCAGGAATGTTAGGAGCGTCAGGAGCGTCAGGAGCGTTTTGGGCGTCGAACACAAAAGTGACAGTTTAGTGACCAGCGCCGAGCGTTCAGCGTTTTGAGCGTTTTTGACGCTCAAAACTCTGTAAGACAAGGGTCAACATCAGACTGACTTGTACTCGCTGGAGAGATTTCAGAGAAGAGACAGGATGAAGGACAGATGTAGAATTAGCCATCATTATCAAGTGCAAAACATTGTCCAAGTGTAGCACTGGCACTTTAAATGGATGAATCTACAACTATAATTTACATTCTGCATTTTAAAAAATACAATGTGTTGTCACCACCAGGACTACCTGCAGTACAGAGCTCATCTACACCACAACACTTCAGCAGTCTTACAGGAAGCTCTAGCAACCTTTACAGACTTTAAGTTACTCCTTTTCCAACTTTCATTAATTCATTCATTCATTCACTATCCTAACCGCTTAATCCAATGAAGGGTTGCCGGGAAGCTGGAGCCTCTTTTTCAACTTTCCATTACAATATCAAAGTTTGTGGATGTTGTGTGGCCTAATATACAACAATCCCTCAATGTGACTCTTGTGAGCTGCAACCAGTTATCAGCTTGCAGAAACAACCTGTGGTGGGGTGGCACATCCATGGAGGAAGCCAGTTCTTTAAATTTTCAAAAGTAAAAAAAAAAAACTAAGAAAACAAGAAAGAAAAATTGTGCCATGTCTTCAGAAGATGAAAGTACAAATGATTCACATTTGATGTGTGAGATTAAATGTAGTCTGCTCTAAATTTTTTTAGGGCTAGCAGAGAAATTTGACATTCTGTCTCATTTGTCACCCCTTCCAGTTGCAGCTGCTTTATTCAAGGTCAAACTTAGGCATGCACCCATGATAAGTGGTCTATTATTAATGTTTCAAGAGTTGCTTGTGAAAATGTCTGGTTCCATACAAAATGATAAACATACCTGGTGAAATGAAGAGCAGGCTCTGTAGTCCTTCACCAATAGCACGTGCAAAACCTCTCAATTAAAATGTAATCATACATATTATTTGAATAAATTAGAATCTGAAATCTCATCTCATTGCTCATTGGCTTCTGTCTGTAAGCACCATCGGATTAGATTTTTAATGACCTATATAGTCGGGAATTGAACAAAGTGGGGTGATTATTTTTCCCATAACAGTAAATCATGTTGTTAATCATTAATCTAGACTTGATCATCTTCATGTTGTCCATCCTTCCCTTTAACAAAGTCAAAGTTTGTTATATAAGCAAAACGAAAATATTTCTGTCACTCACTAGCCCATTCCTCCCCCCTCCCCTGGGCTCATTTTTTCTTATTGAAATAAAATGTCATTATTGTGTAAAAAGTGTCACAGTTCAAGTAACATACACACAAATATAAAAGTAATTTAAAAAATATTCAGTATTAAAAAAAAAAAAAAAAATTAGTTGGATAGTCTAAAAAAAAATTCACCTAATAATTTAGCCAAGGCCACCGTGGGAGATCAAATGAGTGAGAAGCTGAGCTGATCAGGTGACAGAAGGGTGACTTTGTCCCAGAAAAAGCAGAAGAAGATTGTGCGGACAGACTGGCGACTTGACGCAAACGTGGGTGTGTTTGCAGAGGTGATAAGGGCACTGCAGTGTGATCCCATGGTGAGGGGTAGGGAAGGGGTCTGTCTAGGAACGACTAAATGTTAAGGGTCAGTGCTGAGAGTGGAGCAGCGTCTGCTGACAGAGACAGACTGTCTGTCTCTCTGTCGCTGATGAGTTTGGTTGAGGGACATGCAGAGACTAAACTGCTGGTGTAGACGACAGTCAGAATTAGGAACGGCAGTCAAGCAGAAGTCCTTCAACTGCCCCACACCCATATTATTACTTCTACAGCTTGTTCAGACAATAGGTAACCTCTAAACCCCGACGCACTAAGTCAACCTCTCTAGAGCTAAACCACTAAAGGCAGATGATCAAAATCCTGCGCTTTGCCTCATGTCAACGCATGCCGAACCCTGTAGCCTAAGATTAATGTGCATTCACACTCTGCTATAAGAGCGAATAAATGTTACTTCAAACTTTATGCAATAATTGCCTTTTTATTATCACAAAACAAAATAAACAAAATATTGTTTGTTGCCACCTTTTGACAGGATCTACTTCCGATAAATAAAACTCTTTTTATGGTTATATTTATACAAATGATTATACAGCATTAGCACAGTCTGCCGCTCAGTATAAAACTACATTGTATGTACATATGTATAACTTACAGTAAATATATGCAGGAAGAATTAAGATGCCTGCCTTTTTTTTTTTATTCTGAAAAGTAAAAATAAAATCCAATTTGTTTTGGTTTTATGACAAAAGAACAAAAGAAAGAATAAGAACAGCCAACCACAGTAAATGTGGTCTCATCTGCTGTGGTTGCTGCTACCTAGGTAAGACTCTTATAGAGATGCCAGACCGTTTTTTCAGATTCTAACATCTCTTGTAAATGACAGTGACAGATTTCCCTGAGTACCACTCAGACCATTTCAAGTGTCGTTATGGTTTACTTTAAGGAGTTTTGTGAACTGAGTTTTGTGTTTTATTCAGACAAGAATAAGAGATCAGGAAAAAGATCTGCTGGGACTCAAATCAAAACATCTTATCGACAGTGAACTATAAAAAAAAAAAAAAGACAGAAAAAATAAGATTGTGACTTTCCAGCCTGCCAGCTGTTTGCCATGGTGACCCACACCTGCTACACAGTGAGAAGGTCATCGCCAATCGAATCCAGGTAATTTGCAAGCTTCTCTATGCAGCCGTCATAGGATTACTAAATGCATTGTGGGTAAGATCCTGCTGTGTTTGTGGGTGTGTCTGACTTCCTGTATGTTTGGACGTCTTTGTTTTTATGTCAGTCAGTGCATCTATGTGCTCGGCTTTGTGTGTTGCAGCTTGCTGCGCAGCAGCACAGCAGATGAGCCATTGCAATGATTGGCCGGTCCCTGCCGTGTGCTGATAGGTCGCTGCCTTTTTTCTGTTCAAACAGGGCTCTAATCAGACACTTTACCAGGCTGCCTTGTTCAAACACACCATGCTCTGCTTTGGAGATTTGGCAAACACAGCCTTGCGTTTATGTGTGGGAGTGAATGTGAGTGCATGCATGCTGAGGGTCAGCATAATTAGTGTTGTTGAAATGGAAGAAGGTTAGAGAAATCTGTCTTGCTAAATTTTCCTTCAGCCTGGACCTCATTCTGTCACAACACCCTGCCTTTAATACATTTCAGTTCCCTCGTTTCATATAGATGATGAAGCCTGTAAATGTGTGAGTGAGATGAACAGTAATCAATATGTCTTCAGAAAACCAGTGGACTCATGGTTCCTTTTAAGTTGCCAGAAAAATTATTTTTACTGTTTTAGGATTATAGGAACTTGTCCACTCACATATTTCACTCTGCATAATGTGCTCTAGACTTGGAAAGTTAGATGGCAATCAGAAACAACTGTTTGACGGTGAAGAGCCCAAACCCAGTCCAGTTTCCTTCCCAGTTTAGTTCACAAATAGAACAGTGGTAAAATGAGAATTGTGGAGTAGCTGGAGCAAAATGAAACAAATCAAATCAGGAGATTCAGCATAAAGTCCCGTTTGTCGAATTAGATTTCTGCGTGGGCCCACTTTAGTCACAAGTTTACTTTGCTTCATCATTTTATCACCGCAGTCTGACAGTCATAATTTCTTTTTGATAGAAAAAATGAAAATATTGGATGCATTAAATGTGTGTGGCCCTTTGCTGTTAGACTTTTAAGTTTGTTTTGGCTCACTCTGGCACTTTAGTTTTACATATGAATTTAATTTTTTGCTGCTGTTAGGTCTGGCTAACAAAACTATTACACTTAAAGTAGTACTGCATACTTTTCCAACCTTCAAAACACTTCTGACCTGTTTTGATTGCGCATTGACATTAATTATGTACATTCCTAGAGCCATTGTTGCCCGGAAGCATTCAGAGACTCAGAAACCTTATTTTATACCTTTTATTTTCTCCCTATCCTAGAAGTATCGTGTTACAGCTGAGCTTTGCTTTAGGGCACCATGTTACAACAGTCACAAGCAACTGGATTTCAACACACATAAGACATTGTGGATTATCATGCCTGATTCATGAAAAGAAATGCAAAATAAAAAGATAAAAAAAAAAAAAAATTAGAGGAAGAAACCGAACGACATAATGTGACAGAGCATCAGATATGGAAAGTGTCAGCATCCGACTGACTTTCACGAGCTGGAGAGAGCTTAGAAAAGAGACAGGATGCAAGACTTGTGCAGAATTAGTCTTCATTAGAGGATGCCAAAGTGAGAAAGTCTGCAAAAGTTCTGTTGTGCAGCTTTAAAGTTAATTGCATATTAAAAGTTACAGTGAAGTACATTAAGCTTCTTCAGGAAGCTCCTTTACCGTTGTCTGGGAAACTGTAGCCACAAACCTGCCTCCAGTTCAGTCAATTTTAGGAAGTATAACAAATATAATAAAATTATGCTGAAGGGTTCCTGAAAAAAACATTTTTTCAATGAAAATGTTGTAACAGAAATAATACTGATGATCGAAAAAGAAAACAATTTTAACTTATAACTAAAGATACATGCAAGCTTTGTAGTTTTCTCTGCATAAGCCATCACACTATTACATGGTATTTTAATGTGATAGGAAATAAAATACTCTTGATTTAGTACAGTTACATGGAATTATTTGCATTGGCAAGTAATAACTGAGTGATAAATATGTAGGGGAAGACTATACAGACCTGCAGGGGACCTAGTGTGTATTGTCAAAAAACAAAACAAAACAATGACTTGTACTTGCAACATGATTAAAAGGATGATTTAAAATTGGATCATTTGGCTACAATCTTCTTTATAAATCATAATTCCCTTTAGACTGAAATGTAAAATATTCAATGTATTAAATGTGTGTTGCCCTCAGCTCTGACAGAGTTTAACTTCATTTTAACTTGCTCAACTTCCATTTAATTTTACATGTGAATTGCTTTGGCAGTAACTGCATTGGCACCTGAAGCATTTAAAAATTAAAGACAGTTTTATTCCTGAGAATCGGAATGCTTTAGTAAGTGTGATTTTCTTTTTCATTTCAGTTAAAGCAGATTCCTCTCTGTATATTTTGTGTGTGCACATGTTTCCTTATTGTGAATTTCCACACAGTTGAGTAAAGTTTCTTTGTTCCAAGTTATGAGACAAAGACACACAAGGCTTAAGAGTTAAAAACAACATCATTGTTGATTAGTTGTTGTAACAATTTGGAAGGTTCACATATGGTGACTTCCCTCTAAGGAATCTAACGCTTCTCACTGTTAGAATAAGTGTGTGTGCGGCTATGTATCGAGGTATGAAAGACAGCTGAAGGGTTGTGAGATGAGCCCACTGCTGGCAAAATTTGAGCCTGGAGTACTTGAAGGTTGGCAGCTTTTCTCTGAGCCCACCGCCACACAAAAGCATAAAGCACACACATAAAGATCCTGCCTCTATGCATTAATCCCTCTGAGCTTGGTTGTTCAAATCCATAGAGGTTAATTAGAGATAATCAGAGGGAACCACTGTTCTGCCACACAACGAACTCCTCTAATTTGGTATCACTGAACCCTTTGTACTCCACACAGCCCCTTTTCCTTGTCTTGTGTGTGTGTGTGTGTGTGTGTGTGTGTGTGTGTGCATGTGACTGCGTGTGTGTGGGAGTGTGGCTGCAGATGGCAGAATATGAATATAGTATGGTGACAGTAGCCTTAAGGTCTTTAGCTCATAACTTTTTACTCCTGGTCCAGATAAGTTTTTTTCCTGTATTTTTTAGACCAAGCCTGAAGACGCCACATGCAGCGAGAAGGATCATTTGTTTCCTACTTTGTCTTAAGATTTAGGGAAAAGTCTCAATACTTTGAGCATACGAAGGATGGAAAGGAGCAAACACAGACTGAATCAAGCCATGTTTTAATTGTAAGGAGAATTGCTAATGCCTGATCAGTGGGAGCTTAGAACGGTTTATAATTTTGTAGCTGAGGTCATTGGAAGACCGCATGAATGTTAACTAGATTCATCAATCAACATAGTCAGCGTGACTAAGTAGGACATTTTGGGTTTGTTTACAAAATAGTTTACATTCATTAATTGCCACAAAGATTCCCAGTTTATCAAGTCCACTTTGCTAGTTGGCTTTTGTTTTGCCTTCAGAACAGCTTAATTTCTTCACAGCGTAACTGGGTTATAACCAGTGGTTATTTAAGTTACTTCTGCCTTTTTACCGTCTCAAACAAGTTTGCACATTCTCGTCTGACCTCTGGCATCAACAAGACATTTTCATCCAGACAGCTGCTGCTCGCTGGATAGTTTCTCTTTTTTTTGGACCATTCTCTGTAAATCACTGATGATTGTGCACAAAAATTCCAGGAGATCAGCAGTTTTTCTGAAATACTCAGACCAGCTTGTGTTGCACTGACAACCATGCCATGTTCAAAGTCTGTTAAATACTTCTCCTTTCCTTTCTGGTGCTAAATTTGAGGTTCAGCAACGTGCCTGGACCATACATGTATTGAAGTGTTGCTATTTAACTGGGTTAGCTGTGTTAACAACTTAAATCAGTTTACCTTTAAGTGACAGGTAAGTGTTGCTTCCAATGAATAAAATAATCTTTTAAACACAAATGAAGATTCTGGTTAAAATATACCCACTTGTGATGGTCATTTTAAAAGACAAAACTTAGAAAAAACACCCTTAAGTGCATTTGTATTAATTAACATGTAGAGTGACCAAATACACATTAAGCTATGAGTTGCTTTCTCATGGAGAATTTGTACATCATGCAGCCATGAGAACCTGTACCTCTTATAGTGTTCTGCAAACCAACACAGCCCTTTGCATTTGAAGCTTTTCTATTTTGGTTCTGATTACAGTCCTACACCCCCTTGTGAATCTCCCTGCTGTCAGGTGAATAGAAATGGTTGTATATCAGAGCTGTTCAGGAAGCACTGAGTGCTGGTTGTGATAGCAACCGGTGGGGTATGGGGACTGGCCCTCCAAGATTAAAAGAAAATGGATAAATACGACACTGTCTCTGTGTTGCATTTCTTTTATTGGGGTGAACTTGCCCTTCAGTATGACATGTAAACACAGCTGTGAGTTTAATGAATTGCTCGTCAAATATTGAGGCTATTCTTCCAACTGAGAAACTGTTGAACAATGCTGAGCTGGAGGAGAATTTAGCATTGAACTAAAAAGACAGAAAACCAGGATAAGCAGAGGTTAAAAATATACCTGCATGCTTCAGCTTTGTCATTTTTTTTGCCTTTTATTGATGGAAAGACGTGTCATTCCCACCATTGTTCTTTTTTAACCCACTTTCTAGGTTTCCTTAGCTATTTTGTCTTCTATTAATTTCTCGTTCTATTTTAGAAGAAATCTGTCAAAGGAGTTGAGAAGAAATATAATAAGAAATTGCTTGAACTTTTTTCAACATCTTGTATTAAGAGATTGAAAAGCAACTTGTTTAGTGCTAAAAAATGTTGTTTTTTCCATTTAACTGATAACATGTAAAACTAAAATCTTAGTTGTGAATTTGCCTTTATATATAACTGCCACACGTTGATTCTATGATGTGTAGCTTCTTATGAAGTGGGCCAAGGGTGTGTGGGCTCATCAGTGTTGTTATGGCCCATGGCCTGTCAGCTGATCACCATTCAAATCATCACCTGGGAGATTGAATACACCTGGTTTTCTTCCTGGCACTGCCCTCAGACTGTTGTGCTGGATGCTGATTGGTCGCCCACCTACCCTTGATTGGCTGGACCGTCCGTGCTGAGCACCGGAATAAAGGCTGTCAACGCCCTTCATTTGGGGCAGCTGTGTTTGGTTGAGCCTTGGTGCCACAGCTTGCCACTCATTCACTGGCAGTGAATGAGGTTGACTGTTTGTGCTTTTGGGAACATTTTTGTGATCATGGCTGGGTTGGCGCCAGCTTTGGTTTATGCTTTTGTTGTTGGGTTTGTCTTGGCTTTTGTCTGTGACTCCCAATACTTTTTAAGGACAAGCAGGTCCTAAATAAAGTCTTCTTTTCTGTGCATGTTGTTTATTTTTTGTTCCAGTTTTTGTGTAGTTTATTACTCTCATCATGCTGTTCAGAGCAGAATGATGAGAGTAATCAGTCATTACTCTCTCTGCATATAGTCCTTAGTTCTGTTGTCTACAGTCAAATTGTCACTATTAACATTTTTACTTATTCATATTATTTATTATTACATTATTTACAATTTGGCTTTTTTTTTTTTTTTATTAATATTATGTTACATTTCATCACTTTACGTTTCCATGTACTGGCTCTTCTCTGAATCTTTGCATTTCTTGACTTGCTGCCATCGCAGTTTTTTTGTTTTTATTTAGTAAATAAAATAACTTATTTATTCATTCTACCACCTCCATTTGAGGTGTTTGAGTTTGGATTTTGAGTTTGAGTTTGGATTTTCCACATCTTGGCTATGAGAGTTTTCTTCGGATGCTACATAAATAAGAACAAAAATGAATAAAAATAAACAAATAGTGGTAAGTTACATGCAATCCTCAGGTTTTAACATCATCTTTTCATTGAGGCTTAAATGATACTATCCCCATTAAGAGGCAGACTGACCATCTCAAGTATTGGGAGTTTATCTGTCAGGCAGATGGATAATTGGACCAATAAGTCAACAAGTACTGAAATATGAAACAGAGAAATTTGGCATGTGGCTTGATCACACGGCAGGGTGTCTAGTTTCACCAACACAGAAGGGTGGTGTGAGAACTATTTAATATAATTTACTCTGGTCCTTCAGTTAGTTTCATGTTTCACCACCTTGTCATTAGTTTACAAACATCTTTCTGCTACTTTTAATTAATGAGATGCCCAAACACTTCTTGGGCCTTGATGCAGTCCATGATAAGACCATGTACGTCATCATCCAAGAGATGTAGGTCAGGAGTATGTGTTGTCACATATACAGTAAGATGGAATGTGGACATTTTCTATTAGGTGTGTTTCTGTGCATTTGTTTGAGTCTGTGTGTATGATTTTCTTCAGGATGTGTGTTACTATGAGTGTGTGAGCTTGGTCATGGAATGCCATGGGTCATCAATAATATATCAGCTCTACTTTCATGCATTTAACACTTGGTTTCGCATGATTTACTCATCTAGCTCCTCAGCCACAAGGGGTATGAGGTCATCATTAAAACATCTCCTCCAGCTCAACAAACTCACCTTTAGACTCTGAATGGGCAGGATGTGTTCAAGTGTCTAACAGAGTGTAGGGTAGCTACTTAGTGGCCGTACTTAAGGCTCAATCCACCATCCTGCGGTTACATCTGTAAAATAGCCTGCGTAGATGGATGTATAGTGTAGCAACCAAAATGGAAACATACAAACTCTTTCAGATGTGCCAAAGATGAACAGCTGAAAAGAAAAGAAGCTTAATGACCTGGTGTTGTGTGCAGGTATTAATAATGCAAACTTATATTAGAACCAGTTAGAATTACATTATGCCACATTGATGACCTTACTAAAACAAAACAACAACAAAAAAAAAGCTTTCAAAACGTTTTAACATTTATTTTCCTTTTTCTGACAGTTATTCAATTTCAACATGCGTTACTGATTGAAGTTAACATGTAAATCTACATGTAAAGGATAACTTGGACATACAAAAACCATCTGATGAATCTACAGGAACAGCTTTATAGTGATGAAAATCATCATAATCCAGTTCAGGACATTCATCTAATCAAGTTAAAAAAGTTGTGTTTGACATTAATCTTAAATCAACCATGTTCATTATACCGGTTTAGCAACTAAAACAAAATAAATCATAAAAAAACAAACAAACAAAAAAAAACTGTAAATGGTCTGTAACAATGATCTACCCTTCTTCAGCTAATGCTGGTGACAATAACTAGATGTCTATAAATTGACTATTCTAGATAGACACCTATTAGTCGGTCCCCACGGTACAAAGTAGCATTTTAAATCCACATTTATAAAAAGTCATGAAATTATTGTATTTTTCATCCACAATAGAAGATTGTGTTTTCTTTTATTAAACTGATTCATATTCTTTGCCTTAAGTATGATGTTTATTTAATAAGGTTTTGTTTATTTCAGTTATACCTAATTTACTAGGTAGTAAAGTTATATACCCATATTCATATGTCTCACAACTTTGCTGTAAAATGGGCCATGCCAGTCAGAGTAGTGTATGACAAAATGCCATTTTGCCCACATCAGTTGGTTTTAAATTGATTTGATTTCAATAACTTTATCTAGCTATTAGTTAAGACTTAAATTAGTTAGTATTTTTTAAAATGTAAAGGTCTGGTTTTGGTGAAATCTGACAGAAAGCTTTGTTCTTATTCATGCTCTGCAAACATATGGCACAATGAAAGAACAAAGAAAAAAGAACAAAGGAAATGAGAAGTACAGGGCACATAATATAGGACTGAAAAAGAAACAGATCATTGGGATAACAGAAAAGACAATAGATGGAGTCTGGAGAGAAGGATGGGTGAGGGAGGAGGTGAATAGGTCTGCATAAGTGCAGCAGCATTAATCTTTGTCAGTCTGTTGGTCAATATTGTCTGTAGTTTCGACCACTGGATGTCACTGTAAATGATTGATATGGCAATAACCTGTTTACCCACGTGGCTTAAAAAAGTGGTATTCTTTGCAATATTGAATAAATTGCAAAAATCTTCTCTACTCTGCAAGAGTTTATGTGTTCATGTGCTTATACACATGCAGACTTGCACTTAATGATCTCTGGTGGTGTCGGTAAGGCCGCAGAATGGTGACAAAGCAAGGTCTTCAACTAGATAAATTCTAGCATCTATCCATGGTAGATTTCCTATTGAGTCAGTTCAGTGTTCTGTTAGCTATTTCATGTGCACTTTAATGTTTTGATCATTTAAAGACAGGATGTCCATTCACACTGCCTTGAATAAAAAGTATTAATCTGCAGAGCACCATGTGCTGAAACTCTCACACTAATTCCCTAAATGTCCATAGAATTAGAAACAGATTAGTCTTTGCAGTCCATCTTGCACAAGAAAAGCCAATGAGACATGTGCAGGGATCACAAACACAAGCACTGTGAAACAACAAATTCCAGACTCTTCC
The DNA here is from genome assembly GCF_933228915.1 of Telmatherina bonti. Lineage (NCBI taxonomy): Eukaryota > Metazoa > Chordata > Actinopteri > Atheriniformes > Telmatherinidae > Telmatherina > Telmatherina bonti. Next base: position 32,840,043 of record NC_136619.1, on the reverse strand, counting down.
CTATGGAGGCACTTGTGCAAAAAATATTGCAATTTGACCACAAATGATATACTGTTAGCAGTTTCTATTAGCTTCATATTAGTAGCTTGTGTTAGTTATACTAGGCTAGCTATCGCTATTGCCAGTAGCAGGCCTCTTATTGCTCCTCTCAGCAGTAATTGGCTCTTTTTTGCATTTATGCATATTTCCTCTTATTATCTTCTTCCATACTCCTGCCAAGCATTTGTTGGCTAAGCTCTATTTAATTCATATTAGGGATGCTAAAAACCATTAGCTCTTGCTGGTTCTTATTGGCTTGGTTACATTCATTTTGTCTCTTTTTTAGCCACTTTTTCCCACCATTAGCTTCTGTTAGCTCCAAACTGTTAAGTAGCAACATTCTTCACCTGGTAGCTTGACCAGATTGGTGACTTTCTATGAATTGTTCTGTTACATCTAAGTCTTAATAGACCCTTTTATAAAGCTAATGTTCTCCATACAGATGCTTGTTTTGAAGTTAACTCAAAAGATGTGGATACCATCTTTTGAACTAGACAATGTGAGGAAAACATGAGAGAAATTGGTCTTTCTCCACAGTTGTCATTCACACAATGAGAGATTTGTAGAAGTTGTGTCTGGGTAGAGTGCAGAGAATGCAAAGCAAGCATCACTTGCAAACTGTAAATATATTGTATTGTACTTCCTGCATTGTCCACTCATGTGCATGTGAGCTGATTTTCCAGACTTTACTGGATAGCTTACCTTGGTAATCGTCTAAAGAACTCAAGAACAAATGATGCAGAAAACTTTTGCCTGAAATGCTGCCATGTTGGATAGCAATACACATATTAAAGCAGTCAGAAACTGGCTTGATGTACTGCTTTAGCATCTGGGAGCCTTAATTATATATGAGTCATTAGTACAAATTGAGTAGAAAACACCAATGGGTTTTTGCTAAACAGAGCATCCATAATCTGAAAACTGAAAAGAAGAAGTGTGAGAAGAATTGGAATTTACACGGGAATTTGGGTATTTCCATTTAGTATAAGCAACATTTTGTTGAAAAATTTACAGGATTTATTCTTTGTTGTTTTTTATGGAACATTAAACTAAGCAGTGTAACTGCTCAGGTAACAATGAAGAGAATTTGAAACTGAATCTTTTCATGCTTGTAGTTTTATTCTGGGTGAATAAATATGTTTATTGCTTGTATCTGGGATCAAAAAGTTGCAATATCTGTCACAGTGCTTTACCATGATAAGTTCAGATATGTCCGATATCAGCTGTGGTTTGTGAGGCATCAGCAGCAGTGAGTGACAAGGATCAGATGTTTTCCATCCCAAAATAAGGGGAACAGGTGCTCTTTTTTTCCAGATTACTGTGATGAACAGAGATTACAAAGAACCAGACAATGATGTTTTTACAGTGCTGCTACAGGAGAGTGCAAGCAGGACTAAGTTGTCAATGAGAGGAACAAATTCTGGCAGGGCTTTAATGATTGAAAAGGTCAACAAACATCTGTGTAAATGGGTTTGCCTAATTTTACATGTTGTCTCAGAACTGATCAATAAAAATTAAACTTGATGTACAAACAAGCCCAAGTGCAGGAAAAACTGCAGATTAAACAGATCATTGTTGCTCTCAGTAGAGAAAGGAGTCTGAAAATGGGAGTGTTCTAATAGCTAAAGTGGAGTAGGATGCCGTCTGAAACATGCTTATTCCAAGTCAGTATCCTAGCTGTCAGAGTGGCCTCTCTAAATTTAACAAGAATTTACCATGGGGCCAGAAGCTTTGACTTAGAGTTGCCCTCAGTGCTCTTAATGACCTGGATCTGGCTCAGAGCTGACGATCCACTGAGAAGCAGTAGGAGATAAGACGTAGTGCTGCTCCAAAAGCTTGACCCGCTGGCAAAGCTGTTTTGACTTTGTGTCAGCTGTCTTTACCACCTCCATCTTCCCCAAGGCCACAGGTTCCTCCTGATCTCAGCTGACCGGCTTATCAGCCAGGACTACTGCCTCACACACTCACACTGATACACACACACACACATTTTCATACACGAACAGTCAAATTCAATACTAACCTGCCGCTAATGTACATTTTCATAGGAAGCTTCCATAGCTCCAAAGTCTACAGTACAACTTTAGGTTTTCTGACTTCTTAAATATCTTTTTATGAACATTTCTGGTAATGGAAATTATTTCTGTTTATTTGTTAGTTTTTAAAAAATCCAATTCTTACTTTCTGTGACCAAAAAAACAACAGCTTTATTAAACACAATTTTTGCGATGCAACTTAATACATTCATTTGTTTTACAAAATTACACCTGCATACAAAACTGTTTTATATTTTTCGTGGTCTTTCAAATATGTTAAACTATTTTATTTTTGAGGTTTGAGGTTAATTTGAGTTAACCTCAAATTTATTTTTACCTTGCCAATAAATATAGCAAAAAAAAACAAACAAAAAAACAGCTGCCTTAGAAATAAGCTGAAATTGACAAAAGTATAATAAATAAACATTTAATGAAAATCATTGCTTTTGAATTGTGTTTCAATTGACAAATATATTAAGATCAATCAAACAAACCTGGTAAACTAATATAGTTTACATTCCTTTTAACTAATATTTTGTTGAACGGTCCTTTAGAGTGATTACTGCAACCAAGTGTTTTTTGTGACTCAATCAGACTTCTGCACCTGATGACAGGTGTAGCCCACTGCTCACCAGCAAAGCGCTTGTTTGTTTTAAATTATTCTTTTCAACTCAGTTCAATTCAAAAGCAGTGTCTGTTTTACTAAATTATAATTTAGCAAATTTTTATTACATCCGCTAAGGGGGTTATGTTTTACCTGCCGTTATCTGTTTGTTTGTGTTCAAGATAACTCAAAAAGTGAAGGGGCAAAGTCTAAATCAAAGCCACTGAGACATCTTGGCCCGAGAATGTTTTGACGCGCCGCGTTACCGTGATTGATTTCACTCTGACTCCTTAGTTTCTGGTTCAACCATCTTTTATTCCATTTCCAAGATTCTTGTGCCAGTTACACGTCGCACCCTGCGGTCAAAAACCATTTCCCTTTTGGGCCAAACATCTACCCAACTAGTGACGTGTTCCTCCTATATGTGTCACCTGCCCAGGTAACAATACAGCGCCCTCTAACAGCACCAATTAGAACACAGTTAAAGAAATCGGCTCCTACAAAAAGTTATGGACGCATTTTCATAAAATTGTCAGGAGTTCTTGGAAATGTGAAAAGGGAGAACTTATTTAATTTCGGTGGTTTGGATCCAGGAATTTTTTAAAGGGTTCTTTAACAGTGTGAGCTAGGGCCATTGGTTCTTGGGGGGGGTTGCGCTTACCACGTGCCATCCTAAAACCTAACCTAATACTAGAAAAGCACTTGGAACAACAGAAATGTATGAGATAATAATGTCAGTTTCCATTATTCCCCATTGGCTAATGCTTCTTTGACAAAAACTAAACTATATCTGGACAAAAACATGGAGATACTTTGAATTTCAATAACTGAACAGTAGCTGATGTTTTGCCAAAAACAACATCTTTAAAGGACTGATAATACCGCTCACTTGATTCAGTTAGTCCAACATTGTTGACATTAACCCTGATCAGTGATTGCTCTGCTGATTGAGCAAGTAGAATTGGCAGCAAAGGGTTCCCGATAATTAGAGACCGAATAGATGACTTACTTAGTGAATCAGGGATTTTAATTTGTTTCTCCTGTTAGCTTTGTGTTCAGTGGTTTATATCCTTTTTACTAAACCTAACCCAACTGTTTTCAGTATCTTAAAACTAATTTACGTTGAAATTCATCATTATTTGCTCACATTGTAAATATGGTGAAAGATCTAGCTAGCTAGAGCTAGATAGATAGATAGATAGATAGATAGATAGATAGATAGATAGATAGATAGATAGATAGATAGATGATGGATAACTAGCTAGCTAGCTAGCTAGCTAGTTATCCATCATAATGCCCACTAGGTTATTCATAATGTGGTAATCATTTTGAATCTGGAAGTCCCTCTGGGTCTTCCTTTCCTTTTTTAATTTATTATTATTATCTTTGAAGGCATTTCCAAGTCAGACTTTGGAGCTCCAACCCAAACTGGGTACATATGTTCTCAAACAGCTTTCCTGCCACTTGCTTGTTCTGATCCATGTCTCCCATATCTACCTTTTTTTCTTACACTGTCCTTCCTCAGTGTGTGCTGAATTGTCTCAGAGGCCTGTCGCTTACACCTGGGGTCCTCTCTGATGCCACTGTGCTGTCTTTAAAACCTGCTTTTCCAGTTAGTGATAGTACTTCTCCGTATCTGCCACTCCTTTAGTCTGCCTGCAGTTTCTTATCCTTCCAGTTCCTCATCTTCCTTCTCGTTTTTGCTGTTCATTTCCTTGAGGCACTCGCTTTGCAGCTCATTCCTGGGGCCATCTTCATGATGTACTCTTGGATCTTTGTTGTTTTGCCTTGGATAGTGGTTCTGATGTTTAATAGCCCCAAGCGTCCCCTTTCTGCTCAGTGTACAATCTCAGGGTACTGAACTTTGTACGAAACGCTGCATTTACTGCCAAGAGCTTTCTTGTCTTCAGATTGTATCATGTTGAATATATTACTGATGGCAAGTTATTTAACTTTTACTCATGTAACCCTAACCCTGTTGAAATTTAGCTTATAAAAATGTTTTTTTTGTTTTTTTTTTATGTCAAATTGCCCACATTTGCCCAATTTTTGTTTTCCTGTCCACAATGGAACTTACTCTGTTTCAGAAGATGTATTGTTGGTTTGTATCTCGCAAATAAACAAGAAAAAATCGCTCTGGGCACATTAACATATCACTATTGCATTAATGCATTCATAATTTCATGTGAGGCAGTCAATTTCTCACAGTCAAACCACAAGTCACAGCAGGTATAGTACTTGCATTATTCTATGTTACATTTGTTAAAAGCATCTGTGGTTGGACTGTTGCTCACATGAAGTGACGTCTGTGATGTCTCCTTTCTACCCACTGTTACCCATCTATCAAATTTGTGTTAGGATTACTATTAGGACTGTTGAAATTAACCCATTAGTGTGATCTGTGAAAACTGAACTAAGTTATTGCACTCTTATATTGGGAGCCTCAAAAAAGTTTGGAATACACACAAGTTATTTATGAATTATGATTGAACTTTTTGCATAATGGTGTGAATAATAATAATGATTAATTTCATGTTTTTCTTTATCCTGTGATTAATCACAACTAAAAAATGTAATCACCCACAATAAAATAAATAAATAAATAAACCAAAACAAAATGGAAAAAAAAAACAAACAAACAAAAAAACATGGGCTGCAGGCGTAATCTCTTGAGTGTTCCTTCAGATCTACAGAAATAAGTTAATACTTTAAATCAATTTAAAAATGGTCGAACAAATCAATAGAACATGGAAAATTAATGATGAACCCTAATCTTTGAGGATTAAGTGTGGTAGTGAAGACTGAATTGTGAATCAATGACTAAAATCAAACAGAAAAATCAAACCATAACAATATCCGACTGAAACTAAAATGAATGGGACATGAGTTAAAGAAAGAGGCTCTTATAAAAAAACAAAAAAATAAAAAAAACCACACTCTCCTTAGGAACTTGAAAATGGGAATGCAGAGAAATATAAAAGCATCATGTGGCCTGGTTAGTCCAGATTTGCCCCTCTGTGCTGCATCAAGGTTAGAAGAGCAGTGGACGAAGTGCTACATCCAACCTTTGGTTCAAATATTATGTTCTGGGTTGTTTCAGATGGTCAGTAAAACAATTTATTTAGGTCCATTATGCCATGTTTCCTGTTTTGCTTTCTCTGACTAATCTGCGTAATGCTAAACAGCGTAAATTTTTATGTGTGATGAAATATACAAAATCATGTTTTGTCACTTTGTATGCTGATATGCTGCCAAAAATACTGCCAGAGATGAGATTTTAGTTTCTATTGCTTATGTTGTTCCTTGGGGAATATGTTACTGTGAAAGTGGGAGAAATTCAGATTACATACTTAATATTTGATATAACCTTTTCTACTTTCTTTTTTCTTTTCTAAATTTGTTGGTCTGTATTTATATTTTAGTTCTTTGCCCCAAGCCTGTTATTCTTCAATTTTTGGCCCATACATAATGGATGCTATGTGAATGAGTCAGGGTGGAGTTGGGCTCTGGGCCTTGTGGGCACTGCAGTGAGATAGACTAAGGAAAGAAAAGAGAGACTTGGAGAGCAGCAGACTGACCGAAAGTCTGAGCCAAGCCTTGGCAACCAAACAAAAAAGAGAGATTATATGCCTCAGTGAAAAGATGAACTCATGTTACACAGTAGCAAAACCGTTGTTCATGACCCGTCTGGGACAAATTGATATGAAATACATAAACTTTAGTCTTTTCACATATTTTGTGTCCAAAATATATCATTTTTACTGAGTATGGCGAGAGTTTTCTTTGAGCATAGATCTTTGATCTATGATGTTTAAACTTGCATTGTTCCAGATATTTCTTATCCATTATTCAAAGATGATAAGTTATGGTTGTCCAAACAACCTTGAAACAATGCATTCCTGAAAAACACGACTAGCTCGGAGCAAAAGTCATTCTGACTCTAGGTTTAGTCAGCACAGTATCTATCAAGATACTTTTTTGTGAACTGTCTTAACTTATCATGGAGTGTTCTGGTCTTTATCATATTAAGCCAACATTCATATTATTCTTACCATTACATCCTACTGACGTTCACACTTTTTTTTTTTCTTTTTTTTTTTTTTTTTACACATTCTTACTTTACAACACATGCCCTGCACAATATCTCAAAGCTGGAAAATTAAACCTAAAAATAATTTACATTTCACCAGCGTGCCTCTTTATTTAAAAGAAATGTAAACTTGAATTTTATTTTGTTGGTAATATTCCCTGTCGGTATGTGAAAGGTAAATGATCACAATGCAATCAATTTTGGAAATACCATGGCATGGTACTGAACATAAGGCACACCATATGGAACAAGCCTCCTCTGGAGAATGGCATATGCAGTTGCAGGAAATTGTATTGAGAGCTACAAACAATGAAACAGCACATCTGACACAGCGTTACACAAGGGGTGTGAAGGCATGGGTAAAAATGAATGTTCTATTTGGTATCATTAGTTAAAAGAGTAGAAGGATTTGAAGAACACATTGTGCAGACATGTAAAGGGTATGTTAACTTCTTCAAAACCAGTGTGATATGGGACTTTTAAAGATGATTGAGTACTTTAATAACTAATCATTTAGTTTTTTAAACTATGACAAATCTCTACACTTTGCATTGTATCTAAATTTAGGAAAAATCCAAATTTATTGTGCATGGCTGGACTATTAATAGGACAGTCTAAGAGTATGAGGACGTCTTCTGCTCAGAACCCTTTTTCTTTGGGGTATTGATTGATTGTCAGGCTAAAGCTGATAGCTGAGCTGTGAGCAGCTTGGGAGCTAACTCCCAGAGTTCCACAGTGCTGACAGGCCCAGACCGGCATCATTATTACAGCACTAAGCATTGGTAGTCAGGCTGCACTCTCCTCTCTCACTTCATGATAAACTACTGACAGGACTCTTTGCAGATAGGTTTTTTTTCATCCCTTTCCCTTTTTTTTTTTTTTTTTTTTTTTTTTTTTTTGCAAATATCAACTCCAAAAAGAACATCAATTTCAATTCATCAATTTTCAATTTCACAGTGGCCCATTGTAATTACTTTGCATTGATAGGCTGCCAGCCATCACAACCATAAGTCGATGAAATAATCAACGAGATGCAGAAACTGTACTCCTGCAGCACTGCTTGTTGCTGCCTGATTAGGTTGTCCTTGTAGCCAGCAGGGCATTAAGCCACTGAGACAAAGCCTACTGGCGAGGAGGGAAAAAAAAAAGAAATAAGAAACATGCACAGCTCAGAATACAGACACTGATACTCCAAATCTGTGCTTGACTGGCGGCTACTTTTTTCTGAGCTATCATTTTTAGCAAACTCTACTTGCTGTGTATCCTATGCAGTGTGGCTATAAGCAGTCGGAATGATGTAACACATTCAAAGAGTCGAAGAAAGTTATCAAAATACTGCCACATAGACTTAAATGTACACACCAACAGAATGTTTTACAAAATCACACTTAAAATCCATTTAAAGTGCTAATCAGTGTCCTTGTGTTTGCATTTGACTTTACCATCTCCCTGCCTTCCCTTTGACAGACTCCCTGTAATCTCAACAGAATAAAAGTGCATTGTTCATCAGTCTGTGCACGGACTAGCTATAAAAGATAGTAAACAGTGAGTCAGGGTGCCACAAAGTGACATCCCTGTCTGAACATCCCTGTCTGAACTCATTACTTTTATCAGACTAGCAAATGCACACTCAGTGGAAAGCGAGAAAAGAGAAGAGAAAGAAAAAAAATAGACTTTACTTCTTGGTGAGGGTGAAAGCAGACAAAGAGTTGGTGCTCTGGAGCATCTTTGTGAGTTTCATGGAGATGTTTCATCCCCCAATGAAATGTATGGGTGAAAACAGAAAGGAATAAGACGTGTGTCAGTGTGCTGGCGTTGCTTTGTGTGCTTTACAAATGCATGTGTGTGCATTGGTGCTCTATTTATTTTTCCTGTTCAGATATTTCTTGGACGGGCTTGGTGCAGATAAAGTTAATAAAATGAATAAAACCCTTTCTCACTCAGCTCAGAGCTCGCATGTCCACATGCATGCAGCTTTACATGTATGCGTACAGACATACAGATCTTTCCAGCTGGAGTTTCAGCACCACTCAGATTATACCACATTCTATTGGATCCCCAGCAACCCCCCTTACTAAGTACTGATTCATAAGCAAATAATGAAACCATGTTGGCTCAGAGCAGGCAGGGAGTTTCTGTGTTTTGAAGAGATAAGGGATGTGTGCTCAGTTCACAACAGTAACAGCAGACTGATACAAATTAATCTATTTTTTTTTTTTGGTCAGTTGTTTGTAAATGAGGATAATACTAAAAGCTGTATGTGTAAAGATACATCCACAGATATAACTACTGTTGCAGTTTTTTTTTTCCCCCTTATTACACAAAGTCAATTGGAGTCTTATAGAGCCTCCTACCCTTTGAGACAGAGAAATCCTGGGAGGACTTTCAGCTTTTGCAATGTGCAATTAGTGTTTTGTGTGGGGATTGTTGTAGAGAATGTGAGGAAGCCATACAAGTCTGGGGTGTAATGAGGGCAGGTGTGGAATTAGTGTCTCATTGTTTTCTCATCACCACAGTTAAAGTTCTTTGAAAGCCTTTCAGGTTGAGAGCAAATTTTATAATCACATTGATGGAAAAACTCAAACGCAAACATCAGCTGGGACTCCTACTTGGCAAAAATGCCAATACAATGCATATTAAGCAAGCATGGGGGGATTTTTGCAGTCTGGCTGGATGCTATCCTTCATGTTCCCATGCACTGCCTTGACAGATTGTCAGAATCACCTTGTTTTTTTTTTATACTCTTGGAGAAATGCTGACTATAACCTTACATGTTAATGCCTCGTTTCAGCCCTTCACCCCCCCTTATTTAGTTCCTTTTGTTTTCCTCTCACATTGTCTACGTAGCTCCCTTGCAGGTAACTTACCCCGCCACACCCAAAGCAACCTAGTTTTATTAGAGCAACATAAATCTGATAGCTCTGACGGTGGCACCTTGCCCTTTTTTTCCCCAAAACCTTAGACTCGGCTGCAGTCCACTAAAGCATGGACACTGTCTGTAACTGGACCAATATTTTCCTCCTGGAGGCTTGCAATTTATTGCCTGTAGCATTTATTGAAAAGTGCAGATGCACACATAAACACACACACACACACACACAAGTAGAGGATAAGGGGTTCAAAATGCTAATTCAGACACACATACGGAGGGTGTAAATCCAGCCCTCATTGTGCATTCAGCACGATGGCTGTATTGTGCAGCAGTGAGCCCCTTATTCAATTGAGCTGCCATCCATCCCGGCTATGGCATTGAGCAGGCACGTACATGAAGCTCCCACAGGAACGTTAGACTCTCTCAAACACACAAGGGTTGTGTGTGTACACATCAGCATACCTTGTGTTGTGACAAAGCCCATTAGAACTATAATGGCCTGTTGTAGTTGGCTGTAGGATTATTATTATCAGCTTAGATATGCCAGAATGTTACGAAATGGAGTTTGGCGTTTCCATGCGTACCTGCATCAGTCAGGGTATAAGAATGTGAACACTTATTAATTGATACTCTTTGGAGAAATCTTCTTTTTTTAAAAAAAAAAAAAAAAAAGCAGTAAGGTTAAATGATTACAAAAATAAAGACGTATTTAAGGATGGAGAATTGAATAACATGTTTTTTTCTTTCACTTGGAATTTGGAGGCAAGCTGCAGTTTCCTGTGTTGTAATGTGTTTTATTGACTTATCCTTCCACTCAGGCCACTCCCCATGCAGTTTGCTATTCTGGGGGTATTTTTTTTTTCACCACAGAACCCTTTGGATAGTTCATGTAAGTGTTGAAAGAAATACCACTTCTTCTTTGTGTTTACACTACAGAAAACGACTACCTTTAAATTTCTGTAAACTTGGTTGGTAGACCTGTATCACACCTCTGCCTCAAAGCAGGTTTTCCTGAAAGAAGTTAGGATCAGGCAACATTAGCCGACACATCAGCATCCAGTGTTGTAGTTATGTGTAAAAAAAAAAAAAAAATCTAAAAATAGCTCAAACATTGGCTGTATAATCAACAGCTTTCATATTGTTTTTAAGGAAATACAAAGCAACAGACCAACAATAAAGTCCAGCCTTTGTTCAACCTACATGGAGGAAATAGATGATTTAGAGTTTTCTTCCAACTGATGCCAGCTGTTATTTCATGTCAGCCTTGAAGCTCACTACAGGCTGTGTGAAATCAAACAGAAAATGCCCTTGAAGGTGCTATATATGGTTCTCACGAGACTTCTTTGTTCCTTCACATATGTCGTTTTGGCACTTTTGCTGGTGAGAGTGTTTTTGTCATGCTTCTGAGGACCACCTTTGGAAAGTATGGTGTCTCTGGAGGAACCCACAATGTTCTGGTCTTGGAGAGACATCATTCTGTAAACATTACAGAAACAGTATGTTTTACTGAAATCAACAGAAAAAAACTGTCTTTGATTAAAAAAACAAAACAAAACAAAAAAAAAACGTTATTCAGGATCTATTGAATTTTTTCAGTACTTTACCAACATTAGGTGTAGAAAGTTAATCTCCAAAAAAATGTCCGTTCCTGCTTCTTTCCTGTTGCTACTGTGAACTCTCTGTGCAATCTACATGTTTTATTCAGTCTTACCAGTAAACAGTAATGATGTTTTATGGTTGTATTATTTCATATAAAATTTTAACCTATAAACTCAGAGCTGTAATTAGTGAATATTATGTTAAATTACATTTAACATTACATATAAATGCTGGAAGTAAATTTTTCTAAATTGTTTTGCAGAAACGCAAACTGACCCCTGCTGCTTGAAATAACTCACTGGACCTCAGTAACTGCCTTTGCATCAGCCAAGAGGAAGTTGACCCTGGCCAAATCCCAATATGCCTGAAAGTTGGCACACCAACAGAATCTCCTATCTTATCTGTCCACCGATGGATGGTGAAAACTGCATTATGATGTTGGATGTCAGGAACACACAAGTTCAGAGAGTACATGGGAGCTATTTTACCCACAAAGGTGGGCTGAGGAGTTGCAGTAAGGTGAGCTTTTGACCCTGGCCTTGGTTGTTTTCATGCTGAGTCATAGGCCTCCTCCTCTTCCTCCTCCTCCACCAATCTGCACACATGAAGATGCCAAGCCACGGCATGCAATCTTTCCTTATGTTCTATATCTAGGTTTGACCCGTGCTTATTCCACCCATCATCATTCACTCCACGACTTCCTGTTTTTCACTCTCTCTGCTTTTCAAGTTTATTCCTGCAACCATAACATTTTGTTCTTAAGAATCTGGTTACGTGCTTAAATGTTGTGACGTCATTTTGATAAGTTGTATGTATGTGGCAGTGATGTCAGAAGTGACTTAAAACAAATTTTGAAAAGATTCTCAGAAGAAGAACATAGGTTTAACGCATTTGATAGTTTGCGTTTAGCGTTATTAGTTAAACTTATTTCAAGTTTGGCTATTATGAATTTTGTTTCTTTTTACGCAAACAAAATAAATAACTTCTATTTATAGCAGGCTGCAAATACTGTTGAATTGATGCAAACATCCTGGAGAGTCATATAATGGATAAACCAAGCCAACTATTAGAAGGGGTAAGGCCAGCAGAAGCAAATATTTCCATCTAAAACAATACTAAACTTAAATATTTTATAGCGATTGGGAAAATTACATATTGTGGATGAGACATTGGTATATGTGGAGAATGCATTACTTTGACCTGGTCAAACCCCTGCATGGACTTTGACCTAGATATAACAGAACAAGCTGAAACAGTAGCAACGGAGAAGAACCACTCTTTGTAGAAACAGTAAGATGTAAAAGACATCCAAATTTTCAGAACTGTCAGACTGCTTAACACGGCAACAATTTGCTGTGTGCTAAATCGTCATTAATTTTTTAAATTATGACATAATGGGTCAACTGGAAAAAGCCAAATGCGAACAAGCTGAAAGGGGGCATATCATCACCTTTCAAAGTGGAGTTGGATGTACAGTACTGCAGTCATTAAACTAATTTTCATTCCCTAAATGTACTGGGACAAGGAAAGGAGTCCAGTTAAATGACTCAGTTGAACTATAACTGTAACTCAACATAACTGTGCATGCGATTGTGTTGCATGACTGTGGGTATGCATGGTAGTGGTTAGGAATGACCCCATTTCACAAAATAGTTCCAGCATTTTAGATAATGATGTAGAAACTCACTGTCGCACTGTGTTTGGCTGAAACACTGAAAAAAAGAACTTTAAATTTGTGCCACCAAAGAAACCTGACATAACAGCAGTTTATGATGTCGGGGGAAGCTGATAATCCCTCTTATAGACTTGTATGCGAACACACAAAGCCTTATAAAACCATTATACTAGCTTTTTAATGTGCATCTAATCTATCACGCATATAGAAGACTTTGGGGAGCCTGGGGGGGAGCCTATCCCAGCAGTCTTTGGGCGACAGGCAGGGTATACTCTGGACAGCCTGCCAGTCCATTGCAGGGACACACAAAGACAAACAACCACACACACACACCTAAGGGCAATTCAGAGTAACCAATTAACCTAACATGCATGTCTTTGGATAGTGGGAGGAAGCCGGAGTACCCAGAGAGAACATGCAAACGCCACACGGAAAGGCCACTGCCCAAGCCTCGCCCCAGCTAAGGATTGAACCAGGGACCTTCCTGCTGTGAAGCCACCGTGCTAACCACTATTCCACCATGCAGCCATTTTTAAAAATATGAATTAATTAAATTTAGCTAAAGCAGTCATAACTTTGCAAGTGTTTTATAGGTAGATCTAATAATTACCAGCTTTATGAGGCAAAAACAAGCAGTAACACAAGCAGTTTGTGACAATCTAAATATTTCTCCTAAATTAAATGCTATATTCTAATACACAACTAAGTTACTATCATACTGCTTTGGAGAAAACGGCCGCACGTGAGTGGCAGAACAGCACCATTCCCTGTGTGGCATCCTTTGTGTTGCTGCCTGCTGGTGCTTAATGCTGACATGCAGTGACTGGCAAAAGTCTGACTGCAGGAGCCCTGCTGTCTGTCACCCTCACCTCCTGCTGCGGAGGCCTGTGCATGCACCCTGGGGAGGGTGGTTGAGGAGGTGGAGGAGACAGACGGAGAGGGAGAGAGAGGAAAAATTAAGTTAGAGCAAATGGGACACCAAGCCATATCCATCTTCTCCATCCCCTTATGAATATGTAAACCAGACAGGTCAAGTAGGCATCAATGACTCTTGTCCCTCTGGAATTTGAGGCAAGAGCAGGAAAGGGCTGAATGGAGTGCTCCCTGAGTTGCTTTCATCTAATAATGCTTGATCTCTCTGCAGTATGTTATAGATATCTTTGTGTGTGTGTGTGTTTGATGTGTTTCCTTGTGTATAGCCTACATGTATGCTGCAGTGTCAGTGGAAATCTTATCAGTGATTTATTCAATATAATAGCTGCTTGAAAATGAGCTTTTCAATAACCCGCCTCACTCATCTCATTAAGAAAATTTAGAGGAGAAAACATACAGAGTCTGTGATATTTTTTGTTCTTTTCAAGGGGGAATACGGTTGAAATTTCCCCTTTTTCATGCGCTCCTTAGATGTGGAGGGTGGACTTGAAAACCTCACTATTAAGATCCTTGTGTCAAAACCGCCCGTTTTACTCCGCATCTATGCTGAACTGCGTTGCAAACTGGCACAGCATCAGTGACAGAGCATACCTCACCGCAAACTGCTTTCATGGTTCAAGATGAGAAGGAAGCATTTGGATTCAATTTTGTAACAAACATCCCACACACACTGACAGACACACACCCACATAAACTCTCAGGCTCTGAGATCTTAGAGAGGTCAAGTCAGGATTGTTCTTTGTTTCCTTTCACCATCCCAGCCACACCAACACAGTCTTTCCAGACTCCTTTTGTGCTCTTCACACTTCCTTTTGCGGTTTGTGAGTGCCGTCGCTTCCTGCACAATAATCTATAGATCAGCTTTCTTGGTATAAAAACTTCCACTTTCAACTTTGCGTAGACTTAAGTTGACCTTTTTGTTGTTCTTTCTTTCCCTTTCTTCTTTTATTTGATAAACTTAGAGTACAAAAATAATAGTGCCCTTTTGCAAGTAAACATTTGCTAGAAAAAACACTTGATTGCCTTTGGTTTCAAACATTTTTATAAAGTATATTCCTTTGTTCATAAAAAACACAAATACACACACACACACACACACACACACACATACACACTACATTCAAGAAAATTATTCAAATAAATACCTAAAAGGTGATGGACATTAGTAATGGGAAGTTCAGCTCTTTTCAAAGATTCATTTCTTTTGACTCAGCTCCATCAGAAGAGTCGGCTCTTTGGGTTCTAAAATTGTTCTTCATTTAGGTTCAGTCAGAGCCTTTATTCTAGTTGAATTAAGCCTTTATGCAAGATTGTTTTGTTGTTAAACCAATTTTATATGCTATTTACTTATAAGAGCTATAGCTAGGTTTAAATTTTTAATAAAACCTTTAAACACAAAACTGAGCACAGAAACCAAGCAAAATAAAGAAATCAAGGTCAAAGTCTGAACGCTACGACACCTTAAATTCACTACATTTTCCATGTTTTTTCTTGACACACATATAATTTAAATATGGTTTACCACTTTATTGGTACCTGGTCTGTACTTCTATACACTCTGTCTTCGAAGAGACCCATCTTTCTTTACTTATTTTGTAATTGTTCCTCAGATGAACTTGCCCACATGGCGTGCCTGTCAAAATAAAGTACCAACTCACTCAAGTAGAAATCGGTTTTTCTGAATCACCACAAAGAATTGTCTCTTAGAGTCGGTTCACCCATGGACGACACGTCACTAATGGACATCAATTAATACAGTTTTTACATGATAAATTTGTCTTGCAGTTGACTAATTCAACTGCAAGACTGCAAGACTAATTCAGTTGACTAATTCAAAGAATTAGTCAACTGAATTAGTCAACTGCAATCACCTGCAATTAGTCACCCCCAATAGTCACCCCCATTCTACCACTCCGTCAAAATAACAACACCAACATAATTCACACTCATAGTCCCACTCCCAGACATTCACATATACCAAAATATTAAAAATATATCAATAAAAGGTATTTAAATAATAAAAAAAAAAAAGAAAAAAAGAAAAAAGAATCTGTTCCATTGGCCTCAGGCCGCGCTGTTTGATAGTCTGATTGGAGTTTACCGTGGGGTCAGCAAAAGGTCATATTATGGAGGACATGTAGTGGGTCAGTGACTGTTCCCTGAATCTGCCTAGCACATGTTCTGCAAAGTCCAGCATCCTGAAAAGATGCATTTCCTTGATAAAAGCAAAGACGTTAGCTAGTAGTCAAATACGCGTCTTTGATAACATGGTTGGCTCATTGTAGGCTAAAACATTGTAGAAGCCTAATGTCTGTTGCACTTTTAAGGTACAGGATTGGCTTTTCTTTTGAACAGATAGATACTGTGCTGATGTAATGCTCTGATTTCTGATTCTACCCAAAAATCCTGAAAGAAATTAACTTGAAAAAGTATACTGACTTAACCATTTAACATAACAGCTATGAGTCTCTTAAGATGTTTTAAAAGATGACTGTATAACACAAATATCAGGTTTTTGTTGCATCTACTTTGCTCAGACTTCAGTGATTTAATTTAATTAAATAGTTTTAGTATAAGGGATTTTTTTTTATTTATAAAGCATTAAATTAAAATCTATCATTATAGTTAGCTTTAAATGTTTCCATCCAGATCACATAAACTTTATATCTCATCAGATTAATGGAAAAGCTGTGTTTAGTAGAATGGCCTTAGAGCCTTTAAAATGGTCCTGTACAAGCTCACAGCTTCTGGGTAATAATGGAGGATCAATAGCTGCCTTGTAAAACTTAGCTTAATATAACCCACATCACATGACTGTGACATCTGCAGTCCGCTTCTATGTCCTGAGGAGAAAAAAGTATTTCATTATTTTCCTTTCATCCTTTAATCCTCTTGTACCTGCTATACGGACTGGGCTGAATGGTGTGTGTACTCATACAGGAATGGTCAATGGCAGTTCATATGTGTCTGGATCCCAGTGGAGTAGGAAACTGAAAGATAGTGGATATGGCCAGATGTGTGAAACGTGAAGAAGCAGAGGGTGTCTGTGCATGCATGACTTTTGGCAACATTGTCATTTTAATCCCTTGTCAGGGACTGAGCCTGGGTTTACAGCAGGATTACAGCTCAAGACCAATTATTACCTGAGAGACTGAAGGAGAAACGCAATGTCAGACTTCGAATCAGCTACCCAAACGTGATGTGACAAGCGAGCAGTAACTTGAGCCATAACAGGTCAGCATATGGTCAAAATAGTGGTGAGCTGGCAGTGTGTCAGGTAGTATTAGCGCAGGCTTGCTGCTGTAATAGTCAGCTCCATCATATCTGTCAATTCCTCAAACGTCTGCCCATCAGAGTGAAGCTGCTATCCTCCCACAGGGTAGTGTACGTGTGTGCGTGTGCTTTTGTCACTGTGAGTTTGTGCATAATTTCCACGCAACAGGTGACCTTTGTGTTCCTGATGACAATATTATGCCTGTGTTGTGTTTGTTGCTCACACCTCATGAAACGTAAATTGGATTGTAGGAAATTTCATAAAGCCGTGGTTGGTAGAGAATACAACTGGTTGTCGGCAGGAGTGAGCCTCTTTTAAATTCTGCCGTTCTGGCTGCCTTGACTCAAGGGTAATGTATGCAGAAGCATGGCCGGCCTGGACACATGCAGAGAGAGGGGTCATCTCTACAGCAGCATATCCAACAGCACATTATGCTCTTCTTTGTCAGGCAAAAGAATATTATTCACTAAGTGCACTCATCCATTGTTTCAAGCACCACATCCAAAATATCAGATAATTATCACTAACCAAGTAATCAGGACGTTGCATGCATTAATTGGTCAATTTTAAATGAGGAAATCCAAAGAAATCGGCTGAAAACATTCCTTTTGTTGGCTCGTCTTTTTGCTAATGAATCACAAGTCTCCATCCACAAAACAAACAAATAAATCGAAGCCTGCCAAGACTGATCTGTGCAAATGAGCTAACACACTCTGAAGGTGTGACAATAGCAATAAAGGACCAAAGGGGCTTTGTAGGGATATCAAATTTAACCCTATTAGCACTGAAATGAAATGACACATGGAGTTATAGCAAAAACATCACAGAACCCTTCGACATCGCTTCAGTCACAATCACAATCTATCTGGCCACGATTAAAGCATCTTCTTATGTTCAAAACAGCATTTAGATATCTGAAGTGACAAAGTTTGTTCATAGGAGGATTTCAGTTTTGATTTTCTCTCAAGTGAAATGACCAAACTGGGCTTGAATGAGCATGTCCACACCCAGAAGCTTGCTAGAGCTTTTGAGATTGATGGCTAACAGTTGATACACTTACCTTTAGTGGACTGTGGACACACACATACAGACATTAGTTCCATTATTTACTGGTGCAATAGATCCTATGCATTAAGGTTTTACTAATTGCTACTCTGTGTAGATGGAGTCATGGGGTCCAGCTCCTGCAACTCCCACGTAGCTGCTTGGACTGCAGGCAGACAGAGAGAGTAATGATTATAGAATTACCATGGCAGAGATTGTGATGGCTGTGCTAGTGATGTCATGCAGCTGTAATTAGCATTACATTAGGAGTACATGTGGAGGAAGGGTGAAGGGAGGGGAATTATGGAAAGAGAATAGACAGGTGGCTGAAGAGAGCTTATTCTGAGGGAAAAGCAACTCGCAAGAGAAGAAAGACAGTGAGTTAGTTTGTCAGGGAGACGGAGAGAAAGTGGGGAGAGGGGGAGACAAGACAAAAGAGATGGGAAGTGTGGGAGGATGTTCATTAACTAAATGAGGATGAATTGTTCCCATGACTGTGGGCTGGTGAGGTTCCTTCAATTTCAGAAATACTTGTCTCACACAGAGGAGGAAGTCAACCCCCTCAGAGTCTGTCAGCTTCTAATCTAGTGGATGATGGTTAATGTTAAATCCCAACTCGAAGAACGACCTACACTCAATAATTTGCTGCTATAAAATATTGATTTAAAGGGAATATAGCATAATACAGTGATTAGCTATAAATCATAATGGCTCTTTAGCAGGAAATAGTAAAAGAAAAAAACATGTTGAAATGGAAAACCTTTTCTACTTCTTGTTCATTTTAAATTTGCTTTCAACAACACACTTCAAAACAAGGTTCTGCCAGGGGCTATGACAGAAAAATGGACTGGAAACGTTGTGTAATGATGAGAAAAAAGTCAAAAACATGCTCAGAGTTAAGAACATCCCACAACCTTTTTTTTTTTTTTTTTTCATAGATGAAGGGATTGAAGTCTCTCCGTCTCATCTATTGTTCCTAGTATCATTGACAATTCAGAGATATTTGTAGATACTGATGCATGCTGGAATGAGGATGAAATCCAGTAAAGAGTGCCGGTGGCCTTCAGACACTTGAGCTGCTGCTGATTATAAATACAAGCTAATCTTTCATGCAAAAAAACAAAGATGTACAGAATATCAAGAAATGATCCACTTTATCTTTCTCTCCACTCTATCTTTAACATTATGTTTAACATTTACAAAGGCAAAGTGGAAACAGTCCCATGGTCTTAGTAATTAATATTTTTTTCTTTTGAGATACATGTGGCAAGAGTACATCTGGCACAACAATGAATGCACCATTAATTTTAGATTATATGTACACGCTTTGGTACAATATATGATGTTTTCATGACATCATTCAGAAATGGGGATTTTTTTTCAGCATCATTTAGATGTCAGGTTTCTTTAGACTGAATAAAAAAAATTAATAAATAAAATTTAAAGTTGATAATCATGAACCTTTAAAGCCAATTTAAAAGAATCAAATAGATGAAAACCATCACAGAAGTACAAGAGAGATATTATAACCCCAATTAAGCAGAGTTCAGTAAAGTCAGAAAGTCTGAAATGAACAACTTGGGAGTAATGAATACTCCAAAAAGTGACCTATGTCCTCTGTTGAATGTAATTCATAAACGTGTGGATGTATCTCATTAATAAAGGAGGCTTAGGGAAGAAGACTGGATATTATTTAGTGTGAGTTGGATGTTATTTAATTTTCATACCTTGCAGTTTTACTTCTTCATGTAACCATGAAAGCGAGTGGTGAGACGTTGGGAGTCACAATGATCACAACTGAGTTAAAGTAAATAATTCTGCCAAAAGTTTTTTTCTTTAAAGATAGACCTTCAATAACAAATGATCAGCTGTCAAACAGACTCATGCGTTCATAATGATATCTTGCATACAATTCTGTCACCTTGTATCCTCTTAATTAGCACCTTACTTTATGCTTTACAAGCTAAGCTAGTCTTAGAAACCTCTTCCTCAATGCTCTCACAGTTTATGAGAAGATTTCTCATATAAGAGCAGGCGGGAGAGTTATTAGCTAGTGGACATGTGTGTACACAGAATAAGTGTGGATTTGCTCTCTTTTTATATCTAGAATTCCAATGGTTCACTGTGACATAGGAGAAAAGAGCAGGAATTACAACATATGTAATCTGAGTTAGAAATGAGGAAATGAATTGTAACAATTTATCTGAAATTATCTAATATTCGTAGTTGACTCCAACAATATCTGGGCTGGACAAAGTTTTCATTGTTGTTGTCTTCTCTAGGGTGCATTCACATCACGATAGTTTGCTATACTCAATCCTGGGGCTCAGTTGTAGAGGGGTGTGTCCATTCAGAATATCCCTATTCCCACCAAAGGAGGCGCTGCACCAGTATTTAGCCAAAGAGAGGACAAGACTTGCGTGAAGAAGAAAACTCTGTTGCGAGTTAAACATAGAGCACAAAACTATCGCTGTTTTGGGTTTTTTATTTGGGCTCATGCAAGTATACTGCAGAAATACACTGCAACAATGGGCGCAGTATGAGCAACCGATGAGGCAGAGGACCCTTAACGCCATTGCTATGTATTTACCCACAAAGCAATGCTACGCCAAATGCAGGAAGTGACTTTTTTTTTGTAGTCCGCTTCCTGTATTTGGTCCACTTGAAACGAGCCGATATCTGTGTTTGTAGGCAGACTGAGTCCACCTCTTTGGTACGAATCAGATTTTGTTAGGCACATTCACAGTTCCCCAAATGAAGCAGACTTTCTGAGCAAGCAGACTTGGATTCGATTCACAAAAGGCTGAAGTGAATGTGCCCCCAGATTCACAAACCCCCCAAAAAAGAAGACTACTAAAAGAAGAAAAAAAAAAAACCCAAGGGATTAAGGTCAATCTATGTTGGACAATGATAACTTCATACTACAAAAGGGGGACCACACCTGGGTGTGCACATGCAGAGCACTGTGCAGAGATGATCGGGGTGGAAACAAAGATTTGCATTTGGATCATAATCTCTTGACTTGAGCTTTCAGTGCAGATTGTCTCATAACTCTAGATTGATAAACAGAAAAAAAATATTATTGATTCAATGACTGGAACTTCCAGGCTCTGTAGCTGAAAAACTCAGCCAAATCATCACCCTACCCCTGCCGTGCTTGACAGTTGATATGAGATGTTTGCGCTGGTAAGATGTTTGTTGATGTTTGACCAAACATAGTGTGGATGAATAGGACCAAACGCCTCCACTTTGACTTTATTTGTCCAAGACAAAAATAGCTCTTTAAGATCGATGCTGATGTCTTATGTCTTGTTAAAACACCAGAATACCTCATAACAGCACATTACCTAAACATCTGCTCTATAGAGGTATTAACTCTTGCTGATGATCAGTTTCATATACATCTGATTAGCAGCACCAGTCTGCTATGTACCATCTTGATTTCTATGGAAGCAGTGTGTATTTAGTTTTTCACACTCTGATTACCTTGGTGCTCTTTTGTTGCATAAATAAGACATATTCCAGATGTTGTTCATCAGAAGTTGTTTTTATTACAGTGTAAGGCCTGGTAAGAAAAAGTAATTAGTATAAAAAAGACTTTTTATTAAGCCCTGATTCATTACATTTTGAAACTGTCTTCTAACATGACTGGAAGTGCTGATTTGTGTTTTATGAAACTTTGCATGTAATCCAAAGAATTATTCGGCCGCAAGTTACAGACTATTGTCCTTCCTACCTTTCTTTGTGGCACGTCTGTTTCCTGTCCTGCTTTATCTGTTTTAATTCCGTTTAGTTTGGCCTTTTGTTTAAATGGAGACCCTGTGGGCATTTTTATTCCTCATTCAGCAAAATGTTTTTTTTTTTCTTATTGTTCTTTCTAAATAATCTGCCATTTGTGCAGCTCCACCTCTGCCTTGAAGTGCTTGATGTTTATAACCTGGAAAAGAAGAACTTCGTGTCTAATCACTGGAAACATTTGTGCATATTTAGTGTACTATTTTGTCCTAAAGTTGGTTCATTTGAATTTTTATTCAAATTTTTGTTATTCATACAACAGAAATTGCAATACCATCACAGTTATGTCCTCAAAGCCACTGTGCACATTAAAAATGTGTTACACCCTAATTCCCATGCAGTCATATGAAGCATTTGTCAGATCGCTGCTTGGTGTTTAGGATTAACCAAATCCCACCATTATGAAAATTAAAGTATGAATCTTCCTATATTGCCCCTGAAACAAGTTTCTTCCTCTTTCTTGTCATGTCATTCTGCCCTCTAAAAACCCAGACTGTTATTTTCTTCTTCCCATCAGTGAGTGAAGGGAAGGTTTATTTTGTTAATGAAAGAGAGAAGGATGCCTGCGTGAAAGCCTGAGTTGTGACAGCCAGTTAATCCTCCGCTGTCTGTGTAACGACTGCTCCAGAGACCTCTATATGTCAGTTAGCGTTATACTTAAATAGCTTATTATAAGGCAAAGAGCTGAGAAGCGCATATATGTGAAAATTCTGCAGTCATAATAACGACCTGCAGCAATGATGCACTAATTGAGCACTTATGATCCTTTCTGCCATGAATAAAAGTGTTATTATGGGTTTAATCCACAAATTTACAGGGAAAATTCAGGAGAAGTGAGCCTAAAGATGAGGTTTTTGTGTCACTTGTAGAGGATTTTGAAACATTGTGGAACACCATGGACTCATTATGAAATCATATTTTTGCAGGCAGTTGCAGATGTTGGATAATTCACTCATTACAGGGCTTCTTTGTCTTCTGCCCCCTGTGTTTACAGGTTCCCACAATCACTTCCAGTGTTTCCTTATAGTCAATCTTTGTGTGAAACTTTGCATTTTAATCATGTTTGTCATGTCTGTATTTTGATTTACCAATCTTTGATTTTTTTTTCCTATTCATTATCAACAACATGCAAAAGGTAGTAAGACAAATTAATATGCAACTTGATGCAGGAAAGTAGAAAACGACTAAATTCTAATTCTAAGTAATTCAAGCTGATTTCAAGCTGTCACGGGGAAACCATGGAGGCTGCAGACAAATAACCCAGATTTAAATAAACCTGGCAGTTTGATTGTCTTCATAAAAAAAATTTATAGTACGTTATTTAGGAGGCTGCCGGATCCGTCTCAACCTCTGACTGAATATCTGATCTGTTTTATATTGTGGAACAGTTGGTGAGAGAGGAGTTACAAATGGTTGGCCATAGCTTATCAAAGCATTAAAATGGGATCAGGTGACATGAAACTAGGACAAAGCATGGAAAAGGAAAAGGCACAAACATACAAGAACATGACTTAGAGTTCTACAGTTCACCAGTGTTTAACCAAACTAAGCAATGTTTGTTTTTTTTTTATTTGGTTTTTTATTTTTTTAGCTATAAACAACATAGTATTACTTAATTGTAATAATATTTAAAAAAAACACCTATACCATAATCAACCTTGATGTTTATTAGACCATTTTAGGTTTGAATGAACAAATATTGATTACCTTGACTAAAGAGGCTTTTGGGTCTTAGGCCTACATAACATGAGGATGAACAAAACACATCCAGAAGGCCTAAAGAGCATCACATCACATTATAGATAACGACACATTTGAAAATACAAAAAAATGCTAAAGCTCAGCCAAATTCTGCCACAACAGAATTAGCCTTGCAAGCTTATTTCCAACTCATTTTGTTTCCCTTAAACACTTGTAATCTTGGGTATCAGTTTCACTCTCTTGTCTTTAGAACACATCACAAAGTTCTCCATTGAATTTCTTTTAATTAGTCATGAACTCAAAGGACATTTTTTTCTCTGTCATGTTAATCTTTAAAAATTTACCATAATGGAAGCATATGTCAAAGAAATAATCCTGTTGTACTAAATCAAGTCAAAACAGATTGTCCTGGATTAATCTCTTGTGTGAGATCTGTCAGATCTAATCCAGCGGCATCCCCTTGCCTGCTCGAGCACACCGATTATCCCATATCAGACTGAGGCTGTTAATCTTGTTTCTAACACATGGCTTCCATCCACTTTGTGACCACATACAGTAAAAAAGATCCAACATCCTTCAGTGTGATCCATTGTCATGTCTTGAAGGATAAATGATGTTTCTTTTCATTTTTCTTAATGTTTAAACACTTAAAAAGGAAATGTCTCTGTGCGAAATATAAGGCATCTAGCACACACAAACACGAAATCCCCCCACCGCTCAGCTGCACTCCTTTGGTATTTCGCCATGCTCAGTATTCAAAGCATGAGCGGCTTCAGGCTACCACTCCTTCTGCATGCATGTGTGTGTAACTGCCCTTTTCATCGGCTCTTATTGGTAATCAAGCGACATGAAGATCCCTCTGCCTGCAGAAGAAGAATATGGCCGACTCCGCTGGCTCTCCATCCAGCCCGGCTTCATATTGTGATTTATGTGACTTGTTAGTGGGCCCCCACTGGCAGGGCCCATCTTCTGAATTATAACTAAGGATTAGACCCCAAGCTAATGATTGGGCCGCAAAGGAAAATCAACCATGTGTTTGGCTGTGGTGTCTTTCCTGTAAACCAGATTATAGGACACATGCAGAGCAGCATAAATATGAAACAGGCACACACAAAAATCATGTCTATGAGCACGCATGAAGACTTAATATGCTCAGTCACACACACACACACACACACACACACACACACAGAAGCACACACACACATCAGTGCAAAACCAGCTTGTAAGTATGGGGGTTGCAGCAGTGGAGTGTAGATTATGACTGTATTAATTTTATCAACCCATCAACACTCATAATGAAGCCAGCACTAACACACATACTCCTACTCACGCACACAAAACCTATATGGAACTATGAAATTTGAATTTTATTATAATAATACATTTGACCCCTAGAATATTGTATCTGCATTCACGCTACACACATAGACGCAAACAGACAAACTCAGTTTAAAAAGACTGACACACTTGTGTGCATAAACTTAAAAGCCTGAATGCCAGTGACACATGAAATTCATCTTTAGGTCGATTGTTGGGTAGACATGGCCTGGGGCAGTTTTCATACACCACGAGATGCTCATTTCCAGTGTGGTGGAGTAATGGCACAGTGGGATACGGCCCCTAGCGCTAGGGTAACCCAATATAAGCCAACAAACTGACAGCAGTTGTTTCATTTACAAAGAAAAATTGCGGCCTAATATCACACCACATCTGCTTCCATCCATGGAATGATTTTATTCAACTTGTGTACTTTCTAGATTTGTCTGTTCGCACACATGAACTAAATGTTGCACACTAAAAACAGCAGAGAGCAGAGCTTTCCTGCCCTGCAGCTCCAAATCCTGCAATCCAATCACACGAATCGATACATCCCTGGTCTGTTATGGACAATACCAGTAGATTCCCTTTTGAAGTTAAAGAGTACTGTAGAGGTGACTCCATGAAGCTATTACCAGGTCAAGGGCAGGTGTCGTACAATCAATAGCAGGATGAGCACGTGGTGCTACCCATATAACAAACAGGTTCAGGAAAACCCTTCCTTCTTTTCTGTGACTGTCGCTTAATACCAGAATTTGAGACGCACTCGTGATTGATTCTTTTGTCCCTCTTCAGATATCTTACAGCCTCAGGGTTCAACTGCAATTCCTATATGATGTTTTCGACTATAATGTGTGGAGGATTTCTTAGATTGTATCACTGAAAGTGGCCCTTTGATTACTGCCTGGGCTATTTCTTCTCCTCTGGCTGGAATAAATCTCTGTTGAACTAAGTAGCAGCATTGATGTTGAATCGTCAAGCATGGATCAAAGCAGCCAAACCCTCTTCTTCCTCCTCCTCCTTCTTCTCCTCCTTCTGCTCCTCCTCCTCCTCCCTCCCACTCTTGTGGAAACCTAATGCTGCTTTGCCCTGCATATTAATACTGCTGTAATTGGACTTGTTGTTTGTTTGTAGCATCTCTGTTTGTTTGGATTATGTTTGAAGCCTGGATTAATTAAATTGTGTCCTTGGTGTCAGCATCTGCAAGTGTACGG
Source organism: Telmatherina bonti (assembly GCF_933228915.1). NCBI lineage: Eukaryota > Metazoa > Chordata > Actinopteri > Atheriniformes > Telmatherinidae > Telmatherina > Telmatherina bonti. Next base: position 32,813,847 of record NC_136619.1, on the reverse strand, counting down.
AAATCCCGTCAGCAGCACACATCGGTCGCTTGAGAGGGGAGGTGAGATGCAGAATGGTGTGAAAACAGGTTAAAAGCAATGAGGGTGTAGTATTCGTGGTCATTAAGTAACATTGGAGTGGAGTTTGGATAATTTATTCTAGAAGGGAACAAAACAAGACATTCAATCTACTTTTACTTGGGTGTAATCCATATAAAGAATAAACAAATAAATAAAAATCCAGTGATGGAATTGAAACCTTGCTGAAAGATTCACCTTCAGGTTTTATACTAAAACATATCAGGATTAATTAGCATCTAAACTTCCAAAACCCATTTAGGTTTTGCTTTTTTTATTTCCACCTATTTCAACAAATCAAACTAAAACGGCCCACTTTCAATTCCAGCAGCTATTGTGGAACTCTGAACTGTGTTTATGATTGAGTCTGAAGAACATAAAGGCACTTACCAGACCATGAAAACTAAATATAACCTTAAAGACTGACTTTTCCTTCCAAGGGTTCATACACACCATCAAAGAAGCATTTTGCTTCTCTAAATGACTTCCTTTTGCAGTGCAGTATATATGCATGCAGGGAATCTATTGGTGGATGGCAGTGTAACAGAGGCCTGTCCTGTAAAATAGGGAAAAGTCTGATGACTTGTTTTGAAATCATTTAAATGGCTCCCAGACCAAATAATTGGTCTTGTTTGATGGCCACTGATGTCATTATTGCGGATGATGATTAGATCTTGCTGTGCCACTTGAGAGGAATTAGGAGGAGGAGGAGGAAGAGGAGGAGGGGGGGCAGCTGATCCAGAATCATCTTAAACGAAGGCCTCATCAGTCCTTTGCTGTAACACTTTTTACATGCCCCCCCCCCCCCCTCCTTATAAGGTAATAATTGTGGTTTTTCTTTTAGTCTGTGTACATGCAATCCACATTGTGAAGCTTTGATCTCTCCATTGCACACATCAGTAAGGCAAACCAGGCCATGTGTTTGCTCTTTGCCAGCTCTTACATTGTACTGCCTCTCATCCAAGCCAGACACAAGCTATTGTAGTTAATCTGGCTATGATGTATTACAGTACATACTGCCAACCCGGGCGCTGCCAAACACCTAGCCTGAGCTAACTGGAGCACTCTTGTGAGATGTAATATTTTGTTATGGTATATGACAAACATGTGCGTTGTAAAAGCCAGTGGTAGAAAGTGATTAAATATTACTCCTAAATGGAAGAGCTCAATGTAGCTCTGAGCCACAGTAATAGGTTAAGACAGTTGACTGGCTGGTTAGGGCCAGCTGTCTCGGAAATTGCTTTGGCATGTATTTTTCCACTGCTGTGTCCTCTCTCTGTCCTGCAGTCCAATCAATAAAAGCTCTTCCATGAGGCCATCTGTGTGTGAATGTGTAGGTGTGTGTGTAAAGTGTGTATCTGAGAGCTTCTAAAATTAAACTTTTGTAAGTTTATTTTCTGCTAATATTTTATTGTTTTTACTCATAGTTTATTGTGGCATAAAGTTATATTTATAGTTTAAGGTTTGCTTACTGCTGAGTATCATTTTGTGATAAACTCTACCTACTTTACTATAGATTCATTTTATGCGGCTTTATTGATACTCTGGACTAATCAAAAAATTAAACATAGCTTATTTTTAGATGGAGACTGTTATCTGTCAGAACCTGGAACGACTCTTACTTCCTATGATTTATCTACAAATAAAGCGTGCTCAATACAACATACAGTATTACCTTTAATCAAGTGTTGTTTGAAAACATTTATTATTCTATTTATTCTGGTACTTTTTTAAAAAAAAAAAAAGCAAGGAGTCGAAAGTAATTAATTGATTGATTAATTCTATACATTTATGCTAATTGGAGTTCTTGTAAATTGTAGATTTTTCTAGACTTCAGGGGTCTCCAGCCCTAATTATTATTATTATTTTTTTTGTGATGCTAATATTAGTTTACCAAGTAAGAATTCATTAGGCCACCAGTTTTAATTGAATGGTTTATTTGGACACAAAGACAACAAATTAAAAACAGGAAACCAAAACCAAAGACATAATAATGATGATAAAAAGTCTTTGTCCAAAGGGAATGAGAAAATGCCTTTTCCAATCTCATCCCCTTGCAAAACAGTGTATTACCCCATACTCATAATATACTAATATAATACCACAAAGATTTATGAATAACTAATAACAATAATTACAACAATAATGACATCATTAGTGGCATTTATTCAGTAACAATAATGCCAATACTTAAAACTATAATGATTATGATAGTAACTAGCTGTCATTTCTGTACCTTAGGAAGACCATCATCTTATAAGATGATTTAAACAACTGTATATGTGGACATGGCCTGTGTTTATGCTTTAACCTGTTCCACAGCTTAAAGCCACACACAAATGTATTTCCTTGTGGTTCTCACAAAGTGCATTTCTAATTTGTTCCCCTGTAAAATTTTAATTCCCTCCAACTGAAATAACTTTGGATGTTGAAATGGTAATAAACTAACTAGAAACAGGATCTGTGTTGTGTGATGATCAACCCGAGCCTACAGTTTAGGTCTTTTTTTCTTGTAAAACATTGATTTTTTTTTTTTCACAATACTGACAGTGAGTATATTGCATTTTTATATTTATCTATATTAATATCTCATCACAGTAGGTGAAATATGGATGAACTGATTAGCAATATAGAAAAAGAAGTGAATCGTAATGTAAAAGCTCATGAATTTGCTTGATCATTGCAATAATTTTGCAACTTTGTATTTTATATGTCTGATGTGGGGCTATTTATGTATTTTTAATTGACTTTTTTGGCTGCATTCAAAAGCTTATTTTTGGCTTTTTTTTTTGGTTTTCTCTAATAATTTTAATACTGTAAATCAGTCCTCTCAAATTCATATATATATATATTAATATGAATAAAATTTTATCAGCGAAATAATTGTTTGCATCTTTCAGGTTAAAAACAAACCCAAAAGCAAACAAAAAAAACAAAACAAAAAAAAAACCTGCAGACCAAAACAATGTTAAAACTAGAAGTCTGTGCATATATTTGGGTTTCAGCATGCCATCATACAAAAATATATCAATAGTCCATTTTCTTTTGCTAAATTTCTCTTTTTAAACTGTTGCTTGGCTCTTTGTCAGAATTAACTGAGTTGGCAAATTTACACGAATGGATCTTTATATTCTTAAACCTTAAACACAAACAAAAAAAACAAAGCGAGCTAACAATTTAATGATACCTGAATGTTATATATGCACTCAGAAAGTATCATGAGCCAGTATCTCAACAGGTAAGGCATGTGTAAACCTAACTAATGTTATAAATGCACTAGAAATGGTCTGAACTTAGAGCAACCTACAGAAATGTCAGCATTCTGACCCTTTTCAGTATAAAGCCTGTTACATACTCCACGAGAAGCGAGAACTTTTTTCTTGTTCTCGAGGCCTAGAGAAGAAAATGACGTCATTTTGTTCTCGCGGATGTGTTTGAACACAGTTCTTGAGACATCGGGCTGGCAGAACCTTTTTCTTGCTAGGCTCCGAGAAGTATCATGTTATTGGTCGGACATTTGAGGTGGGCGTCGTTAACATGCAAAAAACCTGAAGCAGAGTTGCTGATTCCGCGTTTTTGCTGTTGTTGGTAAAACGGATTGTTTTGATAAAACAGCTGTTCGAGGTGGTGAGAAAGTACAAACATTTTTACATGTGGCATTAAAACACTCGGCCCGAGTCACGTGCAAAACCCGCCCTGCTGCGGACGAAGTTGCTTGTTAAATAAGATACTAGAAAAGCACTCGGAGAGTGGAAACCTCTGCCAAGCACAATGTTAAAGAATCCTTTTAAAGTGGAACTATTATGTGCATTTCAGGCTAATTTATTTTTAAGACCAGAAGGGCTGGGATTGATGGAGTTATTGTCACAATCGCTTTATTTACTTCAGACCGACCCTCTCCGTAGGCTGTCAGATCAGCCTGTGGGCAAAACAAGTGGATTGAGACTCTTCCGCATTAAGCCCCGCCTCCCACCACTGCACTACATTGGGAGCGCGCACCGCACCTGCTTTCGCCGTCATTGTAACATCTCATAAACAGAAGGATTAGACTAATATGAACTAAATTAAAAAAAAAAGAAATACAATATCAACACATAGCATACAACCCTACATGTTGAAACCTAAATCAGACCCTGAAAACAAAGTGGAAAACAGCAACCCACAGCTACGAATGCAGCAGGATGTCTCTCTTTGGTAAACTCACCAGACATCGTTGGAAATAACTTTATCCGACGTTTTCCACCCGCCTGATGTATTTGTACATGCCCTTGTTAACAAGTAGAAGGTAACCAATCACCGAAACCTTATCCCCCGGGACGTCACAAGGATTTCCAAGTAGAAAAAACTCTCTAAAATGACACGTTTTTCGTCGCCATGGAAACCGAACGGAGAGAGTGCTGGAACTCAAACTAAAACTCAAACATGCGTTTAGGTGATAAAAAACAGTGCCGTTCACATGTCTGATGAGAATTCAACACTGTAACACTGTAGAAAGCTCAGAAAACTCAAAATACCATAATAGCACCCCTTTAAAGAACTCCTGGATTTAAACGGTTCGTTTCTTGCTCTTGCAGCCTCGATAGCAAGAACTCAGTTCTTGCTTCTCGTGGAGGATGTAAGAAGCTTAAGTTCCTTAGATATTTCCAGGCATGACTTCTTGTCAAGTTCAGAATATAGAACAAACATAACACATTTGGCATTTGGACACTACTTTGGTGAAGTTTTACCCAAATACTCAACAGTTTTACAATTTAAACATTTAAAATGCATGTGTGTGTGTGTGTGTGTGTGTGTGTGTGTGTGTGTGTGTGTGTGTTTTTCAATAAAAAGAAGAAAAAAAATCTGTTTCCTCAGATTTCCTGGTTTTGCTTGTATTAACAGCATTATAACAATTGAATTTGAACAGTTGAATTGTACTAAACAATGCATAAATTCATACAGTCACTTAATCCATACCGACACTGGTCCAGTCAGACTTCTCTTCATGACACCACAGCTGCTATGTTAAGGATCCATTTCCTCTGCATAGTTGTGGGTAAATAGGATTTCCAGATCTTAAGGCAAAAGACTGAGAAAATACGGTTGTTGTGGCATCAGCCCTTTATATAAAATGCTGTAATTTTAGCAGTGGCTGTGTTTGAGGTATTTGTGCCACTGTATCATTGGGTATTCACGCTTGCTGCTTAGCTGGGTGCTCATCTACCCACTTCATGCAACCAAACACTCCACCAATTATGGGTTGCTTGTAAGAAAAACGTGGAAGTGAAATTCCCGTATTCCCTTTATTTTGGAAAAAGCAAACAGCTCCTCCTCTGCAGAAACTTAAATTCCAGTGTGGCTTCAGCAGGGATGATGGGGAAACTGGGGAAAAAAAAGAAAAAAAAGCTAGAACTGTAATCCAAATGAGGCAAATGGATGGATGTTGATTTATTACCTTTTAAAGTGAGAATATTCTTTATACAGAAACAGTTTCACACAAAAGTTCTGTTTTGTAAGACAGTTATGGGATGTTTTAACTCAATATTCAGCTGCTTCATGTTGTCTTCCTCAGAATCAGAACTATTTTGTTTTTTTCTTTAAACAAGCCACAGGTTCTCCTAAGATATCCAGATCTTACATGTGGTGAGAGTCACGGTTTCCTGAAGAAAAATGCCAAATATTGCTGATTTTTCCGCTCAAAACCTTGACGAGGGTGTGTTTGGCAGAGTGAGTAAAGCTAACTTTATTGCAAAAAAAGAAAAAAAAATAGTTTGTAAAATTTGTGGGAAGCAACAGAGATTTATCAAACTAGATATGTAAATAATTCATTATAGTTGTACCAAAATGCATTGCTAACCTATCAGCACAGAAGTTTTGGGGGTTCTGCTTTGGTTACATTAATGTAGATGGAGAATAAGATGGAGGCCTGAGCCACACCTTTGGAGACAGAGACTGGTTCAGACAAGATGTGTTCAAGTTTTCAGCTACTTCTCATGGTTATCAAGATAGCTGGTGCACCAGGTGGCAGACACACTGCTGCTGAAGAACAGAAAGCTACTGGAGAAAGAAACAAATCATTGCTTTTTCACAAAACGTCTGTCTTTGGTGAGAAAATGTTAGTAATGGGAAAGTGGGTCAATGTTTTTTTTCTGTTTTTTAATCAAGATCTTAACATAAGCATATTTGGTTTGGTACCACCAAGATACTTTTCCAGACAGTTAGATATTATATATAATGCTGCACGTTAGTTTTAGTGCCGACAATGATTGTGAGTGATATTTAATCCCAAAAACCCAGAATAAACTGCGACAAAAGATCAATTTATTTACAATGGAGCAAAGTCTTAATTCTGCACTGTAGAAATAAAAGTGATTCAACCTAAATCATGAGTGTAGGATATTTGCATTCCTTTAATATGTTAAGTTGGAATTTGGAACAGAAGTGTCTAATAAATCCATTTGACTGTTAACTGCCTTTATAAACAAATTTGTGTTAGATTTACCATGTTTCACTGAATAAAATATCTTTTAAACGTCTAAACATGCTGCCTTAAACTGAAAATAAAGAGAAGTTTCTACATGTTTCTGCAAAAACAATTTGAACCAGGACAAGACGAAAGAGGGGAAAAAATGCTCCATTTAACTATCAATCATTGTGACGTGTGTGAAATTAGTGAGAAGGACTCTGCTTTCCAATATGACACAGAGGACACAATTTATGTAGTTATGGGATAAAGTCGGCTGTTGTTTTTACAAGGCAGTTTAAGGATGGAGATATATTGAAATGCCTAAGTACATCTCACCCAATAATGCAGACGTAACTAAATCTATCATTTTATTAGGCTAGAATGCTGATTAAAAATATCCGTGCTTTTATTGAGCTTAGTATCCATAAATCAATGTTTTATAAGCTATAAAAAAAAAAAAAACAAGTGGAAAAAAGAAAAGCATTTGAAATTGGTTGTTTCCTCTGTGAGCACTTTTCTGCTCTTCTGAGTCAAGGGCATTTCATTGTTCCACACCAGGGGTCATCTGAGCAGCTGAGTCCCCAAGGCCCTTCTTACCATCTGACCAGGGAAGAAATCGAAAGTTCTGTTCAGCAAGAACAAAAAATGTCAATTTCTCTGTTGATTCAATTTGGGAAAAGGAGTGTGTGAGATAAAGCTAGTGTTATTTATCATGGTTAAGGTAACACTCAATATTGAGCTATGTTAATTAGAGCTCTGTAGCTAAAACCAATGACTGTGGGAAGCAGTGCTTCCACAAATACTTTCCACATATAGATCAATTGATCTCAAGTCAGCTGGACTATCCTTTCTAGGTAAAGCATCATTGGAGGGAATAAATGCCCCATAAGGTGATAGCTTGATTATCACATGTAAAATAATATAATACAACATTAAGATGACATTAATATACATATACATATATATACAACAACATACATATATAATATACATAATATTCATTTTGAGGTAAAAAGTCACAGTTCTAGTTGTTGATTTGAAGATATTGAAAGCAATGTTCCATAACTTTTATAAACTGATCATGTGATATAAGTGTGTAAAAGCTGCAGGTTGTTTATCCACAGCATGAAACACGGTAGTTTCATGACCGTGTAGCAGCGACTCATTGGTCGTAGTTTCCATCCACAGCAAACAGGTTGCAGCTCTCTGACAATGCCATGTAGAAATGAAGAAGTAGATAATCAATCAGACTCAGACATAAAGGTGTGAAGTGTGGGCTTTGAATGTCAGGGCTTATTTAGTTTTTAATGGAGATTGGCAACTGTCAACATCATGCTGAAAATATGTGGACATGCCAAGATTGTTTAGTGAGGAGTGTGTCTTGGGGTAAGTGTGGTTTATGGTTAGTGATGACATTGATAATGTTTAAAGCCTTGTGTCTAACTGTTCAGGAACTGGTTTAAATGTTGTTTTGATGCATTGATGGATGGAAAGCCTGGTAAGAAATCTCCTGTTTTTAAATAAAAATGGATAAAGTGTGCTCCAATATCAATTACACAGGTGCCCTCACTGCCCTTCTGTCCACAAGCACACTCATTTTTCTAAATGAAATCATAATGTCTCCCCCCACTCCCCTACTCCCCCTCAGTATTATGAGTTCTTTCTCAAATATTGATACAATAGAGGACATTCACATTGGTATGTGTACTAGTACCAGAGGATATTGATTAGAAGGTATCAGCCAAGAAACTCTTGTGCAACTCTACGGAATTTGCATTTGTGTGTGTGTGTGTGTGTGTGTGTGTGTGTGTGTGTGTGTGTGAAGCCTCTTGTGGTTCATTTCACTGTTTAGCATTTAACTCATGCCTTTAATATGATATATTTCTGATATGTATATTCTGAGGTACACTTCTCGCTGTGCTGTGTACAGGTACTTACAGTTGAAATCTTATCTTGGATTAGCTTTTTATTTTTTTCTCTTATCATTTCCTATTTTATTCCATGACTGCTGTGTGCTGCTGTGACGCCGTAAACGTCCCCATTGTGGGACAAATGAAGAAATCTTGAAACGTGAATCTTGAAATAGAGTCTTTTGTGATCCAGTTGGTTGGAAGGTTTCAATGCTTTGTTAATCTTTCTCTCACCGTCACTACTCAACAAGACAGCAAAAGTTGCAGTTGCAGGAACTGCAGAGGCACAATGTAGCTATTGCAAATTTTTTGTGTTTTTATTGTCAGATTTCTACATAGTTTTCTTGAGCAAGTTATCACCGCCACTCCACTGTTTCACACTGTTCAACAGACGCTAATCAGATAACATCAAAATGTTGGAAAAACAAAAGCTCAGATCAATGTTTTATGTCTCATGTAAAGATAACAGAAAACAGACACTGAATATTTGACATTACTCCAAGGGGGTGAATCTGTGCAAAAAAACAGCGTTACTGGGTCTTTAACTGCAGCTCACTGTTCATTATGCATGCGTGTGAACACTTTTAAACATCAAAGTGAGATGAAGGTGGTTCTTCGACAACTGCTTAGGTTTTAAAGCCCACTTCTAGAGGCACAGGGATTTGTCTTTTCTTTCTAAGTTTTTGGTCTTTTCCTTCAGGTCATTGAGTCAGGATGTCTCCTAGTTGCATTTACACCTTCACATGCATTATTTCCATTCATTCTGCTATTCTGTTCCAGTGAGCCTCAAAGGTTTGTACTACACTATATATGACAGGGATCCTGTGATGATTGTTCCAGAAAGGATAAATACAACACAGACAAGCCACAGCAAACATTAAGCACTGAACTCTAAATGCACTTTAGATTTCTTTTGTTATTAGCTTTGCTTGAAATGCACAAGAAAGAGGAGCACTGTCATCTGTCATAGTGGAGACACATAATCTGGACAGAAGATGTAAAATAAGATGAAAAGGATCAAGTTTCTCCATTTAAATATAAAAATAATTTGAAAAGATAAAATAAAAAAGGAACATAGTGTGAGATGGCAGGTAATAAGTGGTATGTGTTAATATGGGCAAAAAACAAAGGCAATATGTAAAAAAAAAAAAAAAAAAAAAAAAAGGGGGGAGACTTATACACACTGACAGCTTAAATAGCAACAAAGTTCATTGCCTTTCACCTAAAAGTAAGATGTGGTTGATGAGATGTGCAAGTAAAATTAGACACAATATGGCACATTCATAAACAAACACAAGGAATTAAAAGGAAAAACATGCAGGATTAGAGCTCAAGGTCAAGGATGATTAAGGCTACATGGTTCTGAGCAGTGAGCTTTGGTGTTCTAAGAAAGCAGTAAAAGGAAACATGATGCCAGGGATGAGTCTGCTTGGAATAATATACCAAGCTGGAAAATGCCCCAGCAGCTGTGAAGTTAGCGTGTTGAATTCAATCCGAAGAGGCATGCTGTGGGTGGCCAAGCAGTCTGTTTTTGCCAAAGGAAAGCTGCGGTGCCATGACTGAAATTATGAGGGCATTCTTGGTACTGGAGATATCAGTGCAGATAAGCAAAGCAGGATTGTTTGCGTGGGCTGCCAGAGAATTATGGATCCAGGCAAAAAGTCTTGGGAGGATGGAAGCAGCAGCAGGATGAAAACCTTTGTCGGGCAAGCTGCAAAGCTCAAGAGAGATGCCTTATACTGGATATCAAAGTTCACAGTCACTGGTTGTGGTAGACTTGCTAAAAAAAAAAAAGAAATTGCAATCAAAGCTTGACAGAAGCATACTCAATTTACATAATATGCCCACGGAGGATGTAGAAACAGGAAGGGGAGAGCAGAAAATAATTTAGCTGAAACTGAAAGGAAGATTTATGCAGATGGACAGAACAGACAGCTGAGACAGAGACAGATATTTTTCTTATAAGGTTAACACTGAGACTAGTTACTGCTGGAGAATCCTGCACAGGTTCAGTTGGAGAAATCGCATATATAGCTTGGAGGAGGGGTCTTATGAGGATACAGACCTTGGCTCATTTTGTGACTGATAAAGATCACTTTGAGCTCCAGCACAGGTGATATACTTTAATGTTATGACTACAGAAGAACAATGGAGCTGAACTTTCTGGTACCATCAAATTTCTTTATAGACCTTAGATAAAACTGTCATGTCACAGTGAAATGTGAACCCATAGCCTGTTTAACGTGCAGTTCATATTAAATTTGATTTCATGTTTATCTAAACTGGGAATTACTTATCTGCCTATTAAATGGCCTGTCATGATGTGCACTGTTTTCCATTCATTCGACTGCAACTGAATGTGCTGGTTTCATCCCTGAATGACCACATTGATCCTTTTTTTATTTAACTAAAATGAAAAAAAAAAGTAATCTTGTTATGCCAAACATTTCTAATGTTCTTCATGTCACTCTAAACAAGTCTGAACTGTATTATTATCAAATGTTGGGCACACACCATTGGCTCCTAGGTTGCTACCTTAGTGGTTTGTGTGTCCCAGTGATCCTAGGAGGTCTGTTGTCAGGGGCTTCATGTGCCTGTTAGGGTGACCCATGACAAACAGGTCTCTAGGTGAGGAATCAGACAAATTGGAGCTTAAAAAATCTCATGAGTGAAAAGCAATAATGGAGCCAAGTTTCTGAATGTGGGTCACTGGAGACCCCCCTCTGGAGCCAGGTCTTGTTCATGTAGGTCCCCCTTCCAATAGTTGGTAAGGATGGAGCAGGAGATTGACAGGCAGATCGGTGTGCTGTTGGCCATGGTGTTGACACCGGGGTGCTGTCATGGTGAAGAAGGTGTTGAGTCAAAAGATGAAGATCTCAATTTACCGGTTGGTCCACGCCCCTACCCTCACATATGGTCACAAGCTGTGGGTAGTGACCAAAAGAATGGGGTCGCAAATACAAGTGGACTAAATGTGTCTCCTCTGCATGGCTGCCACGCTCTCCCATAGATAGGATGAGAAGCTCGGACATCCAGGAAGGGCTCAGAGTAGAACTGCCGCTCCTCCGCATCAAGAGGAGGCTCTGAAAATTCGAGAGGAGGTGGCTCGACAGATGAGGTGGCTCAGGCATCTGGTCAGGTTGCCTGAGATGTTCTAGACATGTACTGTTCTAAGCAAAAATTTGGACACACTTTTCCATTAAATCCAATGGAAAAGTGTGTCCAGATTTTTGACTTGTAGTGTACTCAGGGAAAGTCTCAGGGCACACATCTTTCGACTGGCCTGAGTATCCCTCGGGATCCCAGGACACGAAGCAGCTTGGTAAAGGGAAGTGTTGTCATACTGGTTAGGCAGCAGTCGCAGCAACCTCGGATAAGCAGACGGAAATGGATGGAAAATACATTTTTTCTGAAGTATACTCAACCTTAAAGAAGAATCCTACAGATTGCCTCATTGAGAAAAATCTTCTGATAAACATACAAATGGTTTATAGATGTCTAGACTAAAATAGGACTAAATCTGGTTCAAAAAGTAAAACTTTAGTAGACCTCTGAGGATATTACATGACACTGATTTAGCCCAGATTTCCCCAAGATTAGAAATATAAATTAAATTGGCAGGATAAACTACAATCAGATTAATGTGTAAAGCAAGACTAAATTTTTATATTGTTAATTTTAGGTTCTGCCTGTAGAGCAGAAGTTGTTATTCCCAAGTCAATCCAAATGATTACCATTAATGGTTTCAGCTGCCGCCTCTAATGTCCATGAAGTGATGGCTATGTATACATCATGTGCAGAGCTCACTAGGTAAATAAGTAGCAGTGGATTATGGTGGATGCTCTCTATAGTTTTTTCGGCCGAGCTGTAAGCTCTGACAGTTTCAAGAGGTATTAATCATGCCACGTGTTCAACAAGCTTGTAGAAACATAGTTTTAATTGCATCCACTCTTTGTTTTATGCAACTCATTATGTTTTATGGATATGATGACATGGTACTGTGAGTGCTCCAACATTAAACCTTACTTTATGTACTGTTCAATCGTGCACAAATGGCAAGAATGGCATGCATAATGACAGAAGGCTGTAACTTTAGCACACTGATGAAGTTATTAATGTAGATATTCTGTGTATGACAGGGTTTATGATCTATGTGTACTCACCAGTACTTCACCCCTCTTTCTTCTTTAATCCTCTGCTGGTTCTGCCCTTTGGATTGCTCTTAGCCTCTCAAGTTATTCCATTTTTTGATATTTATCAAAACAATGTCAACTAAGATGCTGCCTCTATTTAAAGTGAGGCAAGATGGCCTAAGGTATCGTCTGACAAATGCATCCAAATGTGTTTAAAAAGAAGCTCAAATCAGCTGGAAAACTTTCTATATGGGGGACTGTCAGAATTAAAGAAATCTCATGTGAATGATACTCATGTAATGCTTTTAATTTTCACATTTTCTTTTCTTTAATAAATCAGAACAGACTTTAGCAGAGGTCTTCAACCTTGTAGGTGACTGTATTTGTCCTGTTTGAATTGATGTGGTATGCTGTATACACAAGCATCAGTAACAAATGATTTTAATTACATTGCTGGAGCTTTGATGCCCATTTCACATAAGAACCTTGACATGGATCACATGGATGTGATGGTTTTAGTGAATAATTAATCTGGTGGGCTGCACTGTCTACTGAATACTAAATATGAACCATCATCTGAAGTGCCATTAGGCACAGCATAATTACTCAACATTTCAAATGTTGACTACAGAATCACCCAAGCGTTAGCATATTTGCCATCTGCATATTGTGTTTGCATCCATTACCGATGACACATAGTATACACAGGAGTTAATGTGGGAGCAGCTGATCGATTTGTCTTGAGTTTGCATTTTGGGAAAATGGAGCTCCGTGCTATTCAGGCAGGCGTGCTCACTCACTGCTGCCCCCGTGTCTCCCCAGGCTCTGTTTCCAACCATCGCCACAGAAGCACATCAATCATCTCTCATGGCCAGACACTTCCATGGACATGGAATATTGATATGGCTTTCAAGATGTGAGGCGTGAACATGATCTCTGACACCTATCAGCCTTGCTTTTTCAGCTGCTCTACATATAGCCGCTGAAGTATCGGTAGATCTACGTTGGGCATCTTTATTTAAAGGCAGCTTATATCTGGTGCACTGAAAGACTAGAAGGGAGGTATCAAGTTGGCATCAGCTGGAGCGCATAGATGTTTGCTTTTCACATGATTTCCTCTTATTCTTGTCACAGGCAATAGACTCCTGTTAAGTATTTATGATTGTATATGGTTGGAGAGTGTTTATTTTTGACTAATGTATTTCCCTGTTCCACAATTAACTGGTGAATGGAAACTTTTCCCTGCAGATGTCTGCTCATTACCTGCTGTGTGTACTGGGAGTTCACTGACGGTCTCCTCAACTGGAGTCACCGTCAACATAAATAAAATCTTTTCTCTTTCCACTCGTCTTCCAGTTTCACAAGGCAACTCTTGTGTTTTCTGCAGCTCTCCGTGCATGGAGATTTACTGCTTTATATATCATTGGAGAATCCATTTAAATCAGCTCGCCATATGTTCAGATGGAGAAAAGGTTTGGAGGATTTATGTCTCAGAACATGTGCAGTAGGACAGAGATCAACATAAATAAAAGTTGACTTATATGCATGTGGGCAAATATTTGCCAGCTGTCTTTTTTATTTAAGTTACAGGTATGGTGGTGTAACTATTTTGCCAATGGATTACAAAATGTACTGTTTAAAAAAAAAAAAAAAAAAGCCTAATATATTAGATTTGTCACAGTTTTTTATAACTGTCAAAAAAAAATCTCTTTTCAATGAAATGCCATTACACTTGCAGTCTAAAGCTCCTTACGAATACTCTGGCATAGGATGTAAACACTGAAAGATGAAAACACACTAAACTCTCCAGTACATCACCAGAGATGGATGTTGAGTTGTAGGAAGGCTGCTCCGTCCCTCACAATGTCCACAAAATGATTCAGAGTACAACATTTCCATCTTTGCCTGCCAAAATGGATCCGGTCCAAAAAATGTGCTACATTCTATCACCCAGAACAGTAAAAAGAAGATTCTGCACAGTTCAAACAATTTGCTTCAGGTAATAGTCGGCTACAGCAGTCAAAAAATATTATATATATTGTGTATACACTGTGCAGTGTACAGTGTACATATGTGTATATATATATATATATATATATATATATATATATATATATATATATATATATATATATATATATATATATATATATATATATATATATATATGTGTGTGTGTGTGTGTATATATATGTATATATATATATGTATATGTATACATATATAAATATATATATCTGTCCTACTGCACATGTTCAGACACAATACATATATGAGAATATTCTGCATTCATACATGCGTTATATCTGTCAAAAATACACACACACACACACACACATATATATATATATATATACATATATATATATATATATATATATATATATATATATATATATATATATATATATATATATATATATATATATATATATATATATATATATATGCATGTATGTATGTATATATGTATGCATGTATGTATGTATGTATATATGTATGCATGTATGTATGTATATGTATATATGTATGTATGCATGTATGTATGTATATGTATATATGAATGTATGTATGTATGTATATGTATACATGTATACATGTATGTATGTTTGTATATGTATATATGAATGTATGTATGTATGTATATGTATACATGTATGTATGTTTGTATATGTGTATATATATATATATATATATATATATATATATATATATATATATATATATATATATATATATATATATATATATATATATATATATATATATATGGCTTCATTAGGTAACAATATGTTTTTGACGAATGTCTGCAGCAATTTTTTCTACCTTTTTATTTCAGTGTATTACAATACCAGCAAAGAGTTTACACAGCTATTAATTCTCAATCAGGGTTAGCAGAATTCTTCTCAAGCAAGGTAGGTAGATAGATAGATAGATAGATAGATAGATAGATAGATAGACAGACAGACAGACAGACAGACAGACAGATAGACAGATAGATTCTGAGATAGACAGATAGATTCTGATAGAACAAATGTTTGTTTTTCTAATATGAATGCTGCGGAGTGAAAGAAATGTAATACAGTGTACATTATAAAAAAGATAACAGGCATGAATGGATATTTAAACTTTTTTTCCCCAATATTTCTTTTTATTTTATTTTATAAAAGTGTAATGTGAAGTTAAACAGCAGCAGAAATGCATCCATTTATCCATTTTCAACTGGCACCACCCCACACTCCCCACCCACACACATGCAGCCCCTGCAGGACACCGACCTCAGCGGTCCAGATTCGGTGATCCCTGATACAAACTGAGCATACTGCTGGGTTGTTGTGTCTCTGACATTTCTTCAAGGTGTACCTGTTGAACCAAGATCAGTAAATAAGGAAATATTTATGCTGTCGGACAGTCATGGCTGATAGAGTGCGACTGTGTCCTCGCTTGTTCTGAAAAAGGGGGATGATGTTGAGGAAAGAGAGATGAAGGGATGGAAACAGTAAAGACCTGCACAACTGTTGGCAGTCACAGCTCAATGGACACATCCCCCCGGCTTCCTTCAAGCTTGACCTGTGAATGAGCTCTGCCTATCGCTTACACTATGAACACCTCTAGACAAACACACACACACACACACACACACACACTCCTGATGCGTGCGGTTACAAGTGCACACAAACAGATCTGCCTGTCCTGCAAATGTAGCCAGGTGTGCTGGCTCAGTCAACAATATTTCAACACAGCGCTTTTATGCACACATGCACACATCTATATGCATGCACCTGGGAAGGCGACTTGACAGACACATCCAGTGGGTCACTTGCAGCAAAGGTGCCTCCCTGCTACAGAAGCTGCAAAAAAAATCCTCACCCATCCTCACATAATCTCCAGCTCTCTTTTCTCCAACTGTGCCCAGATTACCTGTCAAAAACAGCGTGTTTGTATTGACGGATTCCTTTTTGCCACACCAATGCACAATCTCATCCCAGTATTATGTTACGCTTGTGCTACAGCTGTGGCCGAACACCCACCGATGTCATTTATACAAAATGGATTTGGACATCAGAGGATGCATGAGATGCTGATGTAGGTCGTGGCTGTGTCACAGGAGGAATGAGTTCCAAAGGTCTATCTGCAGCATGTATTAGCATAATAATCCCCACACTCAAGTGATTTCTGCAAAGTTTCACAGAGCATAAATATGAAACGACACATTAGTAAATCTCTATGCAGATAAGTGAATTTCATAGTGTTGCAAGGTCAAAATGTTGTCTTTACTATCCACAACCAGTGGGGCTAAGTTGAAGATTTCTGGGGTAAAATATATAACATGCTTGGCCTTACATTTGTAAGGGGCTCATAAAAAGTCCAACATTATGCTAAAAGTAAAACAAAAATAACCCCACATACTCAGAAGTAATACTTACCCCGTAGCACTGTATATTATTGCTGATATGTTACCCGTTGCAGTGTAAGACAGATTGGCTTGGCAAGACAGTGTCTCCCCACATGATCAATATCTATCTCTGTCTCCCACTTAAATGAAAAAAAGACAATCTTCTGCTAATGTATCTGCTTTATTACTCGTATTTATCACCAAGTGAGATGAGAAAGAGAAGGAGGGCGGGTGGCGGCAGCCTGGCGTGTTGAATATGAACACAGCGAGCCACATATAACAGCCTGTCAGCTCCAAACAGGGCAACTAAGCCTTCTCTCACCATATGTGGAAGTGTGGCTCTTGTATGAATATGATAAAATAGAGCAGATTTTCATCTCTTCGGTTTTGTATCTGCAGTGTGAATCCTGCTTCAGGAGTTTCCAGCTCCCCTACAGCCTTTCTTGACTCTCAGCTTTAATTTTTGACGAATCTCGTAACGGCGAGGGCAGAATGTGTTGAGGATGTGGCCTTTGTGTGCAGGGCGACAGGCGTGTAGGAAGGAGGGCGGCACCATATGTTGCAAAATGGAGTTAAAATTGCCTTTGTCTGAAATGAAGAGAAAACTAGAGAATGTGCAGCAGGCCTGGAGGGAAGAAGAAGCAGAAGAGAACCCCCCCCCCCTCACGCATACACACCCACCTCCTCATTTCCTACAAAGCAAGGTATTAAAGAAACACCTGTGGTTTGAGCAATGAGAATCCCAGAGTTTTCCCTCCTCTTTTTCTCAACACTGACTTTCCTCATCCTTCATTTCTCCACCCCCCCCCATCCCTTTCTGGCCTGGGGTATAATCCCTTCCCCAGACAAAAAAAAAAAAAAAAAAAAAAAAAGGAAGAGATTCTGACATGTAATAAAGCAGGACGGATTCTGTTTGGGGTTGAGGCTGGCTGCCGCTGCCTGACTCGATCCCTGCTTTTGGGTAGCAGAATGGTGAGAGCGTCTTAGTACTTCTACACCAGTATGATGAGATTACTTTCTAACAGATGCCTGCTAATGAAGTCCTGACAGGCTGGGTGAAGGGCCAGTCAAAACCACTGCATGCGAAATGATAGAAAGAGAAGAGGAAAATGAATGGTGAAAAGACTGATGGAGGCAAGGCTTGGGTGTGCATATGTGTGTGTGTGTGTGTGTGTGTGTATGTGAGCCTACAAGCTTCTGTTTTTCAGCCTCAGAGCTTGTGCTGTGCACCATCACCAGGGGAACAGATAGCTTTTAGCAGGCTACCCTGAGGTGGAAACGACTCCTCAACCTTCCTCTTACTTGCTTTCTACTCGTTTCATCTTTCTCCTCCGAAGCATTTTGTTTTCCTTCGGTACCCTTCTGACACTCTTTTTTTCCAAGGGAGGTCTGAATTGAAATAAATCCATTTCTTCTCTTTTAATGCTTCTGCTGCCATGGACATAATAATTTTCTATTCAGAGTAGTGAGTGCATTCATAGAAACATATCAGCTCCGGTTTCCCGCCCTCCTTACACCGGTTGTGTTGTGTTTTCAAGGCTGCAGATGAGTACAAGGCTTAGTTTGCAATGACATCTTTTTTTAAAAACTTATCAGCTTTGTTTACCATGTCTATTGTGTCCCCCCCCGTGAGTAGATCTCAGCCAGATGGCAAATATCATAGACAGACCTGATGGGTGATAAAATACAAGGACACACACAGTAGGGAGGGTGTGGAGTTGGAGAGGTGGGACAGCGTGGTGTCCGGTGAGCTGTCTAAACACAGCAGGTATACTTTTTCTTTTTTTGGACAGATCAGCTGGAGAGAGCTTGTTAGTAGGGAAATTGGCTTGAAAAGTTGAAAGAGATTCACTATCAGCTCCCCACGCTTGGAAATTTGACAGTTTTTCCATGTTTTATGCCATGCCTGCCCAGATTACTCAACTTAAAGCCTTCCAGTAAGTTTGTCATGCACCTTAAGATGATTTTTTTTTGTAACCGTCTTCCTCTCTTTACTTTTGTTCTCGGGAAATGAGCGACTAATATCTGCTGCCTCTCCCTCTATTAGTGAGCGAATGTACTGAGAAACAGCCATTTTGTTGAGAAGGCATCGCCTCCTGCTGCGACAGATTACAGCTCATTAGTAGTAGCGTCAGAGTGGCAGCCCACACCATGACTCCCCTCTGATTCACTCATGGTTTCCTGTTATTCTGCAGCGGCGCACCACAGTGACAAAAATGGTGGAGGTGGGAAGGATGAGGGGTTACCGTATGTGGTTGGATTGAAGAAAAAGACATTAAAGCAAATCACAGATTGTCAGCTGTTGATCTGTCAAGAAGTGACTTTTCAAACTGAGGGACAAAAGTCACCCTTCATAGGCTGAAAGGGATAATTTGAAGGGGAAGGCACATAGTTTATGTGGCCTATAGTATGACTTAAAACACAAACAAGCCATAGTTCAGTACTATATTATGTGAAGGCTGTAGGGGTGATGCGCATGGTAGAAATGGCAGAACTGGCTGCAGCTTTGCTGCTTGGCAGTTTGGCTCTTGTGTGTCTGCTTTCATCCGTCTTTTGTCTTTTGTTTGGAAGAATAAAACACATTAAGATCACTTCTCTCAAACTGTCAGCTGTGCCAGGCAGTGCGTGGTAATTGCTATTGAATGGCTTTGTGTTTCTGCACATTCACATTCATTATCTGTTTTTCTCCTTCCTGCTTCAGAAAAATGGTGGTGGAATTTGAGCACATCTTTGCAAAGTTCCAGTGCTCTGCATATCCTTGGAAAGGTTTTTGGGAAAGCTGCAAGTGGAAAAAGATTCCAAATGCCAGATCTCTTTATGAATCTCTCTTTTGGTTATTGTGTTAATAACTTAAAAATCTGAGCAGTTTGCTTTAAATCATGTGTTGGTCTCATGATAAGAAAATAATTTCAAAATTCTGTTTGGGACATTTTAGTGATCCATTGACAGAGATGCAATAGAATAAGATTAAATATGGTTAAAATTAAGTTAAATTTCTTTTCATTTCACTTAAAGAAGCAATCTATATCTTAAGGGGGCAGCCGATTGTCCTCCTTGTTCTCCATTATGTCTCGCTGCAGTGTACGTACGGAGAAGGGACAACAACAATACCATGACATATTGTCTATTTTCCTTTAGGTTTTAAAGGTTTAGGTGGAGATGCACAGATAAATGTGTCCTGCTTTCAATGTCCCTAGATGGGACTAAACCCCACAACAGTACTGTCCAATGTGGTCAAACTTAACTTATCCAGCAATAAGTAAAGAAAAATGATGTGGCATAGTGGTTAGCACTGTGGCCTCACAGCAAGAAGGTCGTCTTCGGCTGGGGTGAGGGTCGGACAGTGGCCTTTCTGCGAGTTTACATGTTCTCCCTGTGAATGCGTGGGTTCTCTGGCTTCCTCCCACCGCCCAAAGACATGTGTAACACGGTTGTGTCTCCAAACACCTCATATAGGACTAAATACACTAATTTGAGTGCAGGTCACAACAGAAGACACATATTTACTGGGCCTTAATCAGAAGAAGCTTGATTCGTTTGGGGAGGTAGAGGTTAGTTGCAATAACAAGGAACAGAGCCTGAGACAGGAAGCTTTTATCAGGTACCTTGTAATAAAATAATACAGATTTATAAAACAAAAGCATACATAAAGATTAAATAAAAGTGTACATCACTTTGTTACTAGTGTACAGTATCCACAAAAAAACATACAAAATCAAATTAAAGTTAGGCTATAACCAATTATTCTCCCTGAAGAGCAAGAAATTGTAGGTTATTTCCCTAACCTGAGTGCACTCGTTTCTTCTCAAAAATTCTCTGGAGCAAGGACAGATTCAATATCTTCAGCTCAGTATCTTTGAACAACAAAGGATTTTCACAAAATCAAGTTTCCATAATCAAAATCATCAAAAGCATTTAACCATGAGTTTATGTGAGGACAGTAATTTTAATCCAGACACAGGCACAGGCGGTGTGATTGGTCGTGTAGGTAGCCAACAATGTCTTTCGGGGTCAGTCAGTCAGTATTAGATAGTCAAAGTCTGGGATGGAGCGCTGTCCCCGTAGTATGCCTTTGAGACATGAGAGTTTCTGGCTGGAGCAGTTTGTGATGCTCTTATCCTACCACAGAAGACAGGATGGATGCGGGTAACTGCTCACACTCTGGATCAGTCCATCCACAGGTATCCAGCATCAGGGAATCGCATCTTGGTTGGCTCGCCATCAAAGTTCCACCCAACCTCAAAAACCTGGTCAATTCGGGAGTTAAAACTCTTCTAACAGCTTTCGGGATGTAGATTTATCGCACCCAAATGCACTCAGCTCAGTAGCAGGCCCGTTTATAGCGCTGCGTGTTACCAGACGTTTCTCTGTCATCTTTTTCCAGCATGGCTGCCTTACTGTGCAAATACAAGTGCTCTGATTGGCCACAGCATCACTGTGTAATAAAAGGAATGCTCTGATTGGCCAGACACAACTTCAGTATTAAGCACTCGGATTGGCTCAAATTCAGCTGAATGGTTAACCCTTTGCAAGCTGGGCTACACATGCACGTTAGGTTAATTGGTCACTCTAAAAAATTGCCCATAGGAGTGATTGTGAGTGGTTGTTTGTTGCTGTGTGGCCCTGCGATGGACTGGCAAGCTGTCCAGGGTGTACCCTGTCTTTTGCCCAAAGACTGCTGGGATAGGCTCCAGCTTCCTCGCGACCCTTCATCGGACTAAGCGGTTAGGATGATGAATGAATGAATGAAATTATGTGGCCCCCTACTGTTAGCATAAAGCTAAAGACAGACCAGAGCCATATTAAAGAAAACTAACAAAGCACTGTGTGTGTGTTTTACAGAGCAGTTAGTGCAACAAGAAATCTGTGGCTGGCTTCTGAGATCTAAAACAAGACCATGAGTTGACCTCTTGGATGGGCTTCAGTATACATCCTTTAGGGGTAGCCTTCCAACAATGCACAGCTGGATGATTTGCATCCACTTTTTCCATTGAGGCCTCTGCAGACTGAGCAATGCAGGATGATAACAGTCTTGTGGGCAGTGGGGAACAACGAGAAAAAAACAAAAAACAAAACAGCATGCCTTTTTTGTCCGCCCACAGACACATCTCTAAGCTGCACAACGCTGCCTGAAGCTGCGTTCCCTCTACCATCCATATCCTAACATGACCTCTGACCTCACTGTGGCAGGCAGAAGCACTGACAGCCTTTCCACAGTACACTGGAGCATGAAGCACAAGATACGTCACAATGGAGATGCTAAGATCACAGTGTCAACAGACATCAAACCCAAACTATTGCATTGATTACTGTATTCTCACTCCCTGATTGTGCCGTGGACATCTTTCTTCACTGCAGGATACTGTAATCTCTTTTCTCAAAAAACATCATTTGTTTGTGCCTTTTCACAGCCAGAATTAAGATGTAAATAATTCAACTCCTTTTTGCAATTTCATATAAATCTGCAACCTGTGTGACTTCCATTTCTCTCCTTGTCCACTCAACCCGGTGCTATGAAATATGCTGCTCATGTCTCTGCTCTGTGGGTCACATTCATCTGTTAAAGGATGAATTATATTTTTTCTCCAGATTTAGCCTCCCCCCTCATACATTTCTCTTGTTTCTCCACTCGGGCTGACCGCTCTTTCAGCAATACAACCACAGCTCAGTTGACCCTACAACAGTAAGCTTCACCCCTGACCGGTTTAGAGGTCAACCCATTTTCAACCCGAGCTCTGCAGTCTTCCTAATGCTACGCTCATGAACCAAAACCATTCCTCTAAATTTGTTTCGTCTTAACTGGACAAAGAACTGTGAGGTTACGGCTGCTGCAAAGTCAAACAATAAAAATCAGAGCTGAAGACCTTCAAGAAGAAGCAGAATAGTTGTTTCTAGCAGGCATTCAAAATGTAATTCTTTCATTTTCTATATTGGTAAGTTGTCTGAAAATGCATCTGCCATGCAGCTTCCGTCACTCCGTCCACCCCAATTCCCTCTGCACTGGTGAGGTCCCATCACCTGAACTATGTGCATGCATGTCGGGGACACATACTCAATCAAATCTCTATTCTAAACAATGCTGCTGTCATTTGTCAAACTTGTCTCTTCTGCCTGCATCTGGGACTGATGCTGAGGTTTGATAGGTTCCTGTCAGGGCCTGCGCATTAGAGTGCATGCGCATACACACATGTGTGTCGTGTGTGGTTGATAGAGACAGATGCCCTGTGCATTTGAGCATTCAGAGAGAGTGAGTGTGTGTGACAGCCAGTCAATCAGCCTGTGATGAGAGGTAATCGCACCGTGGACAGATCAATTAGTTATTTTCTCAGGAGACACACAGAAAAAAAACAAACAAACTTCCACTCCAGGTAAAAGATTTGCATTTCAACACTCTTCCATCCCTCTCATCCTTCATGTATGTTTATCTGTTTTTTTCTCCTCCCCTCAGTCCTTTTCCTTCTCTGTGTCTCCCTTTCCACTTTGAATTTGTTTCTTTGGTTGTTTATCTCTGCTAGCTTCTCCTCCTGCCTGTCTCATTGGGAGGGAGGTTGAGATCCAGCCGATCGAGAATGAATGATGGCAGAAGAGCACGGCATGTGAGCGATGAGAGCTTCACTTGGCTGGATCATTTATTCCGGACCTTGTGGAGAAGAAACGTGTGCATCTAAATGCCACCAGAGACACTCCAAGGCTGGTTTGAGTAGGGTCACACACACACACACACATATATTACATGTAAACTATGAAAACACTTCTGGACGTGCTATGTTTCAAGTCAGGTTTAACCTCTTGAAGGGCAATACTCCTTTTTGCTCTGCTTTTAAATGTGAAGGACAAGCTAGTGACATGTGACCTAACATGGCTGACAAGTCATCTGTTTGCAAGGTTACATTTTCTTATTATCCCCTCTTGTTTTCTTGCTACGCATTCAGTCAGTGTAAGCTCACATCAACTGTTCAATGGTGGATTTAGGGTATGGAGTGTAAGATGCATGGACATTCCCTGAGCTTGCAGAAACGTGGTCCAGCTTCAGATTCTCATTGGTCTGTCCTTCACACCCATTTAGACTCCGATTTAAACGGCCTTTCTCAAAGCGTTTTTACTCAGCAATCTTTATTTACAGAAATGCCACCCTGCTGAGACTCATGCTCGCATGCCAACACGCTGAATATCCACAGAAGAAAAAAATAAAACTCCATGTTTGTGTTTTGTTCTTGTGAACTTACAGATCCAGAGAGCTGTACAAACTTTTAGTAAATGAGATCAAAATGGGCTAAAGCTTGAGCGGTGATCAACATTTAGCCGTGAACATAACTTGCTGAAAAGTTCACTGCTTCAGCATAACTTCTGTTCCTCCGTAGTGCCTTCCATCCAAGCGCTGCAAAGTCGGAGGTGTTTGGCAAATCACTTGTCAAAGTTTGAGGGTAGATTTTACAACCTGAATGATATGTCGTTAAACAGGATAGCCTGAAACTCATGTGTGAACTCGTGCATTTCATCTCTGGAGGAGTGTTTGAGTCTTTGGGTCATTGCCATAAACTTTGGTTATGACTTCTTGTTATCATCAATCACTGTCAAGGGTTCTTCCAAAGCCAGTGAGATTCCTCCGCTCCATCTGTCATTTCATATTGGTTGCAAATGTGATGGACATTTGAACACTTTCTCTTTCTTTCCAACCAGCAGGTGCATCTTGCATAGAAATGTGAGATCTTTCATGCCACACTGATTCAATCAGGAAACTCCTTGAAGTGTTCACACATACAGGCACAAAATCTTTTTAAACATTTGACATGAAATGAAAGTATTCAAATGAATCAGGGTTTATTTTATACAGAAGATTTGCAACATCTTGGCGCAGACATTTTAACATTAACCAAAGATCTTCACTAAACTACAACTTGATATTTTTAGCAACTTGTGTTTTAGATTCTGGGAATCTAAAGGTTTCAAGCTTCACAATTTAAAACAGAAGGTTGTGTATTTATGATACATAACCTGTATCATGAATATGCAAAACAGTTGAGCTTCAGGTTAAACAGTAGACCAGTGTGTATCTTGCTAATGCAAACAAATATTTTTTTCACCTTAGTATCATACAGTACCTCCTGTATGAGCTGTTGTTGCTCAGACTTGTTCAGTACATCAGACCTGGCCCAGCATGCTTAATTCCTGCTTCCAGTCCATCTTCTGTATGTAGACAGGCCCACCTGGTGCCTTTGCTGCCGCTGGTGCCCAGATTGTGGATTATCCTGCATAACAATACACTAAAAGGTTGTTTGGATCAGTTCTGTTCTCCGGGCTGTGCAGGACTACTGTACCTCTTGCCCTTCAGAGACATAGCTGTCCTCCCTGTCGTGAGCACATGGATGCATGGCCTCTCTGGGACGATGTTATCCCCAACACACACATTTCAAACTGTTAATTAATGCACTCTTGTGTTTTCTGTTATTCATTGACCCACAAGGGAGCCAGTTGGGCTAGTGCTTATGTTCAAGTACATGGGTAGGTTCATACACACTTCTCATTTGCACACTTAACAAGCACAGAGAGGTCATTGTCAGTGATAGTTAAAAAGAATAAAACCGGCAATAAAAATGTCAAAAGAGAGTAAAAGCCTAATTTCAACACTGTGTGGGTGGAAAAAGAACAGGCCCGTATGCATATATCTGTTTTTCTGTGTTCAGGTTTATATTTTTGAGTGAAAAAAGGATTATACAAGGATTATAATAAAGTTAATACAATTAATCTGTTCACCTGTTCTTCACATGCTCTGAGACATCCACATTTAGGTAGAATAGGCTATCACACTGCTCCAGTCGGAGTCATGACCCAACTGGAATAGACTGAAATCCACAAAATAGAACCAGCCTCTCGTCGTCTGAACTTCAAACCAAATCTGTCAGTCAAACTGCAAAGGGAGGCTAAGAAAAGGTAAAAGGGTAAAGGAAGAGGTGTGAAATGAGCAGAGACTGAAACAGAGTCAGGATCCACAGAAAGAGAGGAACACTGAGAATATGTGTCTGATTTAACACGATGGAAAATGCAGATGTTGTTAATCTGAAGTTATATTTCCCAACTATTAGGTAATAAAACCTAATCTTACCAGGAAACAGCATAAACTGTCTTACTGCTTATGCCAAGCTCACAGTTTAGATTGTAGAAGGACTCACGGATTTACTACATTAGATGAAAGTTTAATATTACACGAGATCCAACACTTTGCATTTATATTTAATCTTATAATCCTAACACAGACAGAACTGCGGATGTGAACTCTGAGCTCTAGTAATAAAGTTACTCACTCAATCAGATGTCAAAGAAACTCAGGCATGCACGATCTTCTCACAAATATTGCAAACTGGGACACGTGATGCAGAACGTCAGTCATCGTCTGGATATGAAACGATGGTAATGAAGCAGCTCTAAGTTAAGATATTAGTATGGTTACTACATCTGAAGATCCAAATACTTTACATGCCTTTATTACAATGTGTGTTGTATGTAAGCCATTGAAAACTGCCATTTACACCTAAACACCGTTTGATAGCTGATTCATAAAACAAGAAGTTTAATATGATCATGCCAATGATTTTTATCTGTAGAGCTATTCTTTTCCAGGATCAGGTTAATAAAAGACAAAACTAATTCTGGAACCAAACAAAAATCTCACATAATGCTTAGAACAATGTTACAAACGACATAAGAATCACAGTCATGATCCCAAACGAACCTCAAAATCCACAAAGGGTTACCTCAAGAGGCAGATGACATCAGTGCCACATTCCTCACCGCTTTCATTTCCAGTCATATAAAAGTCTGTCAGTATAATAAAAACAAACAGTCAAGTGGATGTCACAACATAAAAGCACAAGATATAAAATATAACTCTTGCTTAACATATTACAGATCCTGTGTATTATTTATTTATTTTTTTATTTATTATCAGAATTGTTGATCTGGGCGTCCTGGTGTGTGCATGCCTAAACTGGAACATACTGCTGCTCATGTTGATTCTCCGTCTTTGACTTATATTCTGCTTTTTTTCTCTTTTGCACAATAAAACACGCCAGCTCCACGTAGTCCAGAACTAAGGATCAGACGCTGCACTCACACACAGAGCTATCATGGAGGAGCTCTGCAAAAAGCAAAATGAGCCACTCTCCCATAAAATAGCAATTTGAAATAAAACCTTTATTTAAAAAAAAAAAAAGAGTAGCTTTTATTTCAGTGGATCAGTCTGAAGTTGGAGTCGCAAGTATTGATATTCAGCCCTCCCTAGTATAATTGCAGTATCAAGAGGGAGCAGCTTGTGGCCAGATGTCATGGAAAGACACTATTTCCCATTTGTTATTCACACACACAGAATAGAAACTGCAGGAATTAGAGGTTAATTATGATGGGGAAAGTTTAGGAGGGGAACGAGAGGGTGAAAGAGAGAGACAAATGGAGGAGTGTGGCAGAGAAAGTTAATTTTCATCGCTGCTCTTTACTGCGTTGTGCTGCAGCTGGTGATGAATGACAGACAGAGAGCTCTCAGCTGGAGGAGGGTGGCTAATGGAATTGTACTGCCTCAACCCTAAGATTCACGAGCAGCACACACTAGGTTACTATTATTCTCTCTAAATGCCATGCCTTGTTAAGGACATCCTGCCTCATACAGAGTGTGTTGGAAACAGCCCTTCCGAAAAGATTTGCATTTCACGTTGTCTTCTGTTTTGATTTATTGTGAAATTAGCAGCACAGGCGGGAGAATGTCTTTTCTGCTTCGTGACTCTTTTAATTCCAGCCAAATATCCAAAAGCATTGTTTTATTGGGGAAAGTGAGTTTTCATCGAGACGATGTGAAGTCATCTCTTGTAGATTAGGTGGAGACTGTTGATGACTATAAATACTGAAGGTGTGCAACGGGCAGGTGGAAGGAGAACTTAAAATATGCAGTTTGGGATGAAATTTGACACTGATGATGTTCAGCAGAGCGTGAGGCCAACCATGATGAGAATGCCTTCATATATTGCTCTCTTCTGGCCTGCAGCTATATCCGTTAGAGCTTTTGCTCTCGTGCACCCTTCCACTGACCACAGCACCTACCTCCACAAGTTTTATAGTCCTATTGATTCACAGTTGTATTTACTGTATTCACTGCTGACATTATGCACCGTTAGACTGAATGAAAGCGCACAGGCCGAGTGGATAAAGTCATCATATATATAGTAGCATTGATTATTCACATTAGATTTCTCCCTTCCAGCCTCGCACCCTCCCTTCATCCTTTGGCCTCTCCAGTCGAATGAGTTGTGGCCAGTGGCCGAGCTATGATTGGCAGATCATTACTCTGGGCTGCGTTTGCCGACTGAGCCGTCCTTACAGGCAAGGACAAGGAAGGCAAAGACGGAGGCTAAAAGCAAGAAGGAGAAAAAGAAAGACAAAGACATCAGGTTATCTTAAATGAGAAACTGAATCTCGTCTCTGGGCGGTTCACAATATGCCTAGGTAGATCCCATCCCCCACACTGCACAATAATCTTCATTTTCCAGTCTGCGGTTAACTTCTTTAGAGGATATTATAGTTCCCTTGCCATCAGGAAAGCCCATTACTCCATCGACGAGCTGCATTCATGGAGGTATAGCTTTACTTTTCCACTTCGTGTGTGTGTGTGTGCATGTGAGACTGTCCATGATAATGTAATCATAAATGATATTGTGCAGGGTAATGTCTGCAACTGCATAAATTCTCATTTTGCAAGAATATCAACTCAAACACAGCGAGACAGAATGAAGTCCAAAATTAAAAGTTAATAAATGCTTGAATACTTTCAATTGTAAGTCTGCTTTTTAACAGTCTTGTTCTCTCAACAGTTCCACCTGATTTCATTCAATGGCACCATTATTTTTAATAGATTCTCAACATTTTGCAGTTTTTTGTCTTTATCTATACATGGCAGCTAAAACAAAGTCAGGGAAAGAAAGTTACAAATAGCAAACTTAAAAACGTTAAATTCTCGCTCTTAATGCTGAAACTGGAATTTCTTGAACCCCAGTAGTTTTAATCAGAATCCCATGATTGTGATCATCTCTTATGGTTTGTATGTAACATCACTAACTTCAGTGAGTTGGAGGAGCATGTTGGGTACACTGTATGTTAGCGTTCTTCAAAACAGTTTGAACAAAAGCATCATTTTAATCCCTGAAACATCTGGCCTGTACATCATTTTTGAACATTCATTATGTGGATAAACAGTTTCATTTCCAAAGTTGGTATAATTTATTCATTCATTATTCTACTTTCTCTGCACCAGCATTGAACACTAATAATCCTGAAATTATATGATGTGTTCACTGGATTGCTGCCTGTTTAACCACTTTACCAGTATGGCCATATAGTTGTGTAAATAGTTGTACTCTGGGATTATTCTATACATTCAGTTCCATTAATCACAACCTCACTAACATTATTGCTGATGGATTTTGCTTCAGGCAATTAAAAACTTTTAAGCTTATTGGCTATAAGACACGATCACATGCGTACCTTTGGTCGGCAAATGACTACAGCAGTGTGCTGACTGTAACATTTTCATCGTCTTTAAAAGAGTTGTTTACAGCCAGACAATGGCGACTGCAACATTTCTTCTACAAGAGCAATGATTTATAGTTGGTATCTTGCACTTGTTACATATTAAAAAGGATTTCATTCTTTTTGTCTTCTCATTTTCTTTTCTTTTCACTTACTTTCTTCCCTGGTCTTGTCTCTACATGAAGCCAGATTGCCCTTCACTTGAGATAATGAAGCCACTCTATCACACACCTGTACTGCCACCCGCTTGCTGCGCACCTCCCACTTCCTCCCTAACAGGACAATAGAACGGGGCTCTGGTCGAGCTACACTGCACAGCTTAAGCATGGCATTTGATCTTACTGTACCTTTTGTCAAAAAAAAAACAACAAAAAAAAAAAAACTGCAGGTCATAACTAGCACTCTGAAAAATATAGTCGCCGCCTGTCACTGTGGAATGACGCTCTGTTGCTTAATATTCTCCCCTCTTCAGTCATGGTGTTGTTCTCCACCAAATGACCTTGAGGATCTTCAGCCTTACAGCGCAGTTAGAATGAGAAGTCCTCTGGGGAGGCTCTCAGACTTCAATACCTCACAGAACAAGTCAGCCATATGGATGTGGCTCTGCAGAGCAACACTGCAGCATGGAAAGGCTTTACAGGCATAAATGACAACAAGACAAATTCCTCTTTGGGAGATTATACAATCCATTTGCTGTATGGCCAGTGCTGCTTTCGCTCCAACTGTCTTCTCATCTCTCCAAATGTCTTTTTTTTTTTTTTTTTTTTTTCCGTTTCCTCCAGAAGTGCGCTGAGTGGGGTCATGGCATGGGCAGAGGCAGCATCTGCCAGCGGGGAGAGAGGCCAAGGAGAGCGAGTGCCTCCTGTTTGTCTCCTCTGTCTCCAATTCCCCAACCATATTCTTCCTGCTAATTAACCTGCTGACGCCTCCTTACTGTGTACATTTTGGGGAAGTGAAGTGAGTGGAAAGGAGGCTGTGCAGCAGGTGAGGATGGAAAAGGGAGTTCAAAACGACTTGAACCCTGAAGCTTGAGGAGTAATTGTGTTCTATCTTACGTTCTGACTGCATGTATGCACAAAATCACCACAGGGCACTTTTACTAAGTTTCAGCCTGGTGGTGTGTGTGATCACAGATTGCAGATGTCTGGGTTTCTTTTTATTTGTTCATACCACAACGTAGGGAATATTGAGAGTGCGTATCGGTGAAGGGGATCCAGCTTATTTGCAATCACGTGTATCAAAGCAAGATATAGATAGAACGGCAATTATAGAAGGGAGGTGCAAACATGCCTGCTGACACACACTATGAGGTAAGAGATGCAGATGGCAAAACTGGCTATGACTCCTCGGGCTGCAGGTTGCCAGGTTTGGAGCTGGAAAGAAGAAAATGTAACCCAGTTCAAGTGGAAGTCTCTTTAGCATGGGAGAATTTTCCAGGGTTCATTAGCATCCATTCTGACTTTTCTGCATTGTGGTTTGACCAAACACTTTTGTTTATCCTTATGAAAATGAGTTCCTGAAGGTAATTCCATCTGCGTTGCATTCAGCACATTGTTCATTAGTAGAAGGAGTTATAAATGGGAGCTCTCACGGCGTATGTTCTCGTCAGGCTCTGCTGCTCCTTCTGCCACCATGGACAGCACGAGCATCGCTCACTCTCTCGCAGGAACAGACGAATTTATGGCTGCACCCCGCCAGCTGAAACAAAATGGGGAAGGCGGGGGGATGGAAGGGGTGGAGGAAGGATGAGGAAATCGCAGCAGTGGAGGCCACAGAGAGATAAAAGAGAAATGGGAGAAATAGGGCCATGATCAGAAATGATGACTCAAAAGATGAAACAAAGCAAAGAAAAAGTTTTTTTTTCCACTGGAGATTGGGGAAACTGAGGAGGTGTAAAAATGAGAAGAAGGGGAGGTACAGTATGAGCAGATCAGGCAGACGGGTAGAAGAAATTTCCAGCCCTCCACCCATCAGAGAACTCAGCTGTTCTGATGTTTGGTTGGCAATAAAGGCAGACAGACAGATTGCAGCCAATGATATGTGTTGGGAATCATCTCAGAGACGGGCTAATGACAGGAGGGGAGAATCAGGCAGATGGCTCCCGTCAGGGAAATACGCTCGCAGTACTTTCCCAATGGTCTGCCCTGAGACTGCGTGAACAGTTGGGATTGAGGAGGAAAAGAAAAGGTTGTTACAGAGGGAAGAAGTAACCTAAACATCATATTACAGACAGGAAGTTGGTTTAAAATGATGAAGCAAAAATCTTCCTATATGTAATGTTTAAGTCCAGTTCCAGGAGATGAGGACAAACTTTTTTTTTTAATCTTTGTACATGTTGGGGATGTATTTGTGCTGAACATTTCACAGGTACAAAAATGTATGATATGAATATCATTCTGCCCAGAATGCAGTGTTTCTTCCATTTTGCAGATCATTTTGGAAATTAAATCACTTTTTTTCTTGTCCTAGATGTGTCTGAACAATATGACCACAGCCTTCATGCAGCCAACAAGAGTTCTGAGAAATGAGGCAAAAAGATACATCTGAAGATGTCTTCAACCAGGATGATGGGAATAGATTTATTCAGTCTTGTATATTTTGTTCCTTGACATTTTATTTGTTTCTCACAGATGCCATAAGAACAAGAGTCTGGAGGTTGGGTGATGTACTGTAGTCTTACATGTCTGGCCTTTTTTTTAATTAATTGATTTTTTTTTTTTTTTTTGACAAATGTGTAGTTGAATTCATCCAGCTTGAATGAAAGCTAACACTCAACAAAGTTGTGTTATGTCACTAAATATTTGTACCAGATATATTGTGTGTGACCAGAACTGACTTGTATATTTGTGTTAAGCCTTTTGTTGTGTGTGTTAAACAGCACCTAAAACATTTGAGGAACATCTCAAAACTCAAAGCATTGCTATCAAGAAGTGAACATTAGATGTCATAGTAGTAGTCCGTGGATCTTTCTTAATGAGAAGGTGCGAGACATGTTCAGGTGGTCCAGAACACTCTTATGTCCGCTGTTTTAAAGGTGCTCAAGCTGATTTTAGTCCATTTTAAAATCTCGGTTGAAACCTTCAGAGCTCTTCATTGTCCCCTTTACATGGCTAGCCGCTCCAGCCATACACATCCTGTCAAAGTCTGAGGTCATCCAGCCAGAATCGTTTAATGCCCCCCCCCTCCTCCCCCCGCACTCACTTTCAGCAGCACCTAGAATAACCTGCTCTGACCTTTACATAGTCTGGACTCTGGACGTTTTTAAAAAGCAGCTGAAAACATTTTTTATTCCAACAGGCTTTAAGTTAAACTTCTTCTGACTGATTTTACATTTTTACTTCTATTTTATGTTTTTTTATTCTGTTATTTTATGGGTTTTGAATCGTATCGACAGCCTTGTCTGTCAGCACTTTGTGACAACTGCCTGTGAAAAGTTCTATATAAATAAAATTAACTTACTTTATTTTGTTATCCCCTAAGTCCTTTCCTTAGACCATGAAGCAGGTTTAACAGAAAGTGGCTTGACCCTTTTTTTTTTTTACAGTTAGCACTAGTAATTAGTCTTTATTGACCAGAAATGTGAAGCTATCCAACATTTTTTGAGTAATTAACTTCTAGTAATGAGGAGTTAATACACTGTCACCTGTCATCTATTATGTTGTTGTTTTTTATTGTAATGATGTGAACCAGTCTCTTGTTTGCCAATAGGGGTTAACAAACACATAGTCTGTGACACGTGTTCATATTGCCAACCTGCCTTAGCATCTCTGTCTCTCCTTCAGCCTCTTCAAATTATCATCTAATTAATGGAAGGAAGACGTCGAGTCAACCAGCTCTTCTGTAGTAGATGGGAATGTGTCACCCACTTGTGTTGGGCCTAATCTCTCCTGTTTCAGCTAAACAGCTCAACATGGACTTATGTTTCCTTTGCCTCTTGTCTGCTTCACTTACTTTGACAATCTAAGATGTTTCTGTTGTTGTGGGACCGTCCATTTTCAGATGCAGAGCTCTGCTCAGACGTTCTACATGAGAGGGTTTCAGATCAGCTTTCAATATGGCAAGAAAACTAAGAGACCGATAACAGATTGACAGTGACAGTGTCTCATGGGCAGATCTACAAATCACAGGCAGAGGCAGTGCTGGAGGTGAATTTCATTTTTATTTGTGCATTGAAGACAAATGTTAACTGCGTTATGCGGGCTACCATGTCATTTTCAGCTTATGTGTCATTATACTTAAACATTCTTGTAAATATATTTATCTAAAACAATCTGCATTTATGTTTCCATCTGGCTTGCTGTAGATCATAAAGGAGATGAGGGACTTTTTTTTTCTCCATCTATCATCCTCTAATCCTCACTGTCTCCTCACTGTTCTGTCTGAAGCATTAAGCATTTCACACTCAATACAAGATGTCTGAAGAGCAGGATATGCAGTAACATGAGAACATGAAAACATCCTTGTACAATATAATCTTGTGTGTGTGTGTGTGTGTGTGTGTGATTGGATGAATATGAGTGAGGCAGACAATTGATGCTAGCTTAAACATTTGTGCATTGATGTTGTTGTACCATGATGAGAAGAAGTACTTTCTAATGCGGGAAACAGTCATTGGTTTGGCAGATTTATCATCAGTACGGGACTTAAAAAGGCCATGCATGGACTTCAGGGGACGGCTCTCAAATTTTACAAAGAAGTTGAAGATTTGCTGATGGAAGTTGTACACATGCATATTTTAAATAATCCAAGATTACAATTGGAAAGTAAAAATAACTTTAAAAAAATTTAAATACATATTGTAACTTACACTAATTTTATGTTTATTCTTATTAAGATATAGATAACTATATTAACTTATATGCACTTTAATAGGGAAAATAGTCGTGCACACATAAATGTAATCTTAATTTAAAACAAAAAGACTATTCAATTATTGAGTATTGGAAAAGAAAATGAAGTAAAAAAAAAAGTTACCTACAGATAAGGAGTTACTTAAAGCAAACATTTCACCCAGAATTCTTCCGAGAATGAAAAGTTGCAGTTCAAAAGCTCTATTAAATTCTGTTTTCCACTTTTCTCTTATTCACTTTTCTTTTTCCCTTAATTCGCTCCTGATTTATATAATATCTTTAGAGTTCTGT
This sequence comes from Telmatherina bonti, assembly GCF_933228915.1. Taxonomy (NCBI): domain Eukaryota; kingdom Metazoa; phylum Chordata; class Actinopteri; order Atheriniformes; family Telmatherinidae; genus Telmatherina; species Telmatherina bonti. The sequence goes on along the minus strand of NC_136619.1, from coordinate 32,779,195 downwards.
GTTTACACACCTCATGCATGACTACACTGAGTTAGTCATGAGGCTGTGCAGGGTCCTGTGCTTGAACCTGATGCTTTACTCTGTTTGCTTTCATCGGGTAACATAACAAGGCAATATAGGTGAAATTTCTATTGCTATGCAGATGATACTCAGATATATTTATCTTATATATTTATATATATATATATATATATATATATATATATATATATATATATATATATATATATATATATATATATATATATATTTATAAGTCAGATAAAACAAGTCAGTTGTTAGACTGCATGCTTTTTATAAAAGCTTAAATTACTTATATCATTTTTATTATTCTAAACTCCAAACAAAAAATGAAGTCATTGTCTTGGGTCTTAAACATCCCAGGAGCTCTTTCTAACTACGCCTAACAACATGATCTTGGGTTTAAGTTTAACCATAGAGAAACTTGAAGTCATTTTTATGGTTTGTCCTTAAAGTTGTAAGTACAAGTTTCTCTGACTGCTTTTCACCAACACAATATTTCCAAACATGTTCCTCAGCTTTCAAAGTCATAGCCTTCCATAATCAAAAGAGTCTCTTATTGAATCAGCTCACACTATAAGTCCCAGCCACCCCTTTAGTAATACTGATTAAGCTTTGCGCTGGGGGACCTCCCACGATACACTGTGCAGCTCTCCTTACTATGTTTGATTTTATTTCATGTTTAAATATATACCAGTTATTAATGTCATTAACTTTGCAGAGGAAATGCTCTGTCAATAAATCCAGCTTACTGATTATCTCAGCTTCCATAACAATACCTGCGCCATATTTTTGCATAACTGAGGAAGTTGCTTTGTTTTTGTTTGATTTTAGTGAAACAATGCATTTGGTACATGTAAACACTACCCAACGTCATGGATACACAATGTGACACATCCTCCCCTCCAGACAGAGGTAACATCATGACCGTGCTGCACTCTGCTTTGTTTAATGAGGAGTTGCACTATGCACTACATTTTATGTATAATACAATACTACTTTGTCCGCAACAACTTTAACTACACGTATTATAAAATTAGTGTAAAGAATAGAACTAATCTTCATACTTAACAAAACATCATATGCAACATTTGTCATCAACCAGTATTGGATATGGCATTGATGGATGTCCCTTTTTCAAATCCGCAGAATACTACCCATAATCATTTAGGCAAAGTTTAGATAGTCCACACATACACAGAAAACTACAGGAAGAACCGACTGGGTGGGTTTATTTATGTATATTTAGGCTAATTTGCATGCACTATGGGGAACTAATGAAGTAAGATGCTCGTACAAGTTGGAGGAGGCGTTAGCGCAAGCCAGGGGGAAAAACATTAAACAAAGAGAATGCAATTTTACAATTATGCTGAAGCTGGTAGACTTAGCATTATCTGTTTGTGACTCCATCAGAACAGCAACAAATGATGTCTTACAGAAAGTTAAATTATTATGTTTAACTATGACATAAACAGATTATGTTTATTTAGAGACATTCTCTTTCTGTGGAACAAAATTACAGAGCTGCATGCAGCACTTGTGTGCAAAAGGCAGCGCTCACCCTGGTTTGTTTGGCCGAACTAAGGTAGGAGAGAGAGAGACAACGCGAGACAGGAGATCACTTGGCCAATTCCAAGAAAAACGTCATATATGCATTATGATATTTAGAGACTCAAACTACCATGCTGCTGTTATTGTCAATTAATTAATAAAAGCAGAAGCAACCAAGGCTGAAAACCCTTTTAAAATCATTCAGAAGTATTGTGAGATTACATTTTCTAAAAGTCTATACCCAAGTCCTGAACTTTAAAATACATTTCATGAGTGTATTATTTCATTACTGAGCCAACTTGAATTTACAAACAAGGAAAATGTACATCTATTAAAGAAGTTTATTACAGTGTTTTGAGTGCATGCGCATTGTTGACCCTGGATTTATTTGTATTCAATATTACTTGAAGCCAGAAACCATTTTATAGTTGCATGAACTAGAAAGTCTTATTATTTCCGACAGCAGTTTTACAAATTAGATCCAAAGCAGCTGCCTTTTGCCACTTACAAATTACAAAGCCTGTTACTGTTCCTTGCATTTATCCCAGAGACACCACTAATAAAAACACTAATGTCCATTAACCTAGAAGGTGAGTTACGGTTTTTTAGAGTGTTTTTTCTTTTATGTTCCATTTCAGTTTCATAATTCAGGTGGTGTGTTTCTTAACTCGGGGGCTGCAGCATTGTTACAAGAAACTCTGGACTCAGGATGACTTGAGTCTGCCGGAGTACTGCTGCAGGGGCCACATGGTGATAGAACATGAATGCATTACCATTGTGATACTTCCACTTGCAGGCCACCTTGTATAATTAAGCTTCTTCGTCTGGAGAATGCAGCCTCAGTTCAAACATGTACAGTATAGCTAATCTGACTCAGTATTAGAACTTGCTGTGGAAAAACATAAAGAAAAAAGGTCAGGCAGCAATGGCAGGTGGAAGATGTGGGCGATGCTACATTAGGAATTCATAGGTCCCAATTCAAAGCAATAGGAAAAGATCCAGAATCACACCCAAGATCTGTAAACATATAGTTTTGTGATTATAGTAATGGGTGGATATATTTACAAAATCAGTAAAACATACTGGAATAATATATTTATTCTTTTTCCACCATTGTTTGTAGATTACACTTCTCTCACCATGATGACAAAGGACTGTAAAAGAGCTACAATGTGGCAAAAAGCCATTTATATGCAACCACCAGTGCACACCCCAACTATTCCCCTCTGGCAAAAAACAGCCCACAATATACTCTGCTCCCTGAGACAGTAAAGGTGCTGAGGGGGCAAACATAAATTTCATTTCATACACCAATCATAAGCTTTATTTGACTCCACCTGTTTGAAAATGCTCACACTGTGGCTTACACAGTCATTTTCACTGCTGAATAGGATACTTTATGGCCTAAACAATAATAGAGACAAAATATGGATTAGATATAAATTCATCATGCAGTGTGAATAAAGTACAGAAATGTGCACATAAATATGTATTTTCTTCAGCCATCGGGATAAAACAGATCTGTATATTTAGAAAAATGTGCCTATTATTATTATTCAAGCATGAGATGCATGTTAGGGTGCCTCTCCGATACAAAGCAGTGGTCTTTGATGCTTTGAGTCAAGATAAGAGTTATTATGTTTATGCCCATGAAAAAATATCCATAATTCACTGTCAGCAAATTATGCATTGTTCTTTTTTTTTAATATAAAGGTTGATGTTTTAAAGGCTTTTTTTTTTTTTCTTTGCGTGGGTAAGTATCTGGATCAGAAAAAGGAAGCAGCAAGGTAAATCTTTATTTCCTTTGGCTGAAGGGCTCAATGCCAGCAAGATCTCAGATTTATTTCTCTCTCGGAGCAGACACCACTTAGCTCTCTCTATTTTTATTTTTTTTTTTGTATTTAGCATCTCAGTAATATTCTGTTTCCTCCAGATGCAACATGTTTTCCTCACTATTTTCAGTTATTTTCATCTTATTAGTTCTACTTGTAATTAGCTCCTCATTCCTATATAACAAATCAATTTCACGCTACTTGGCTGTTTTGTGTGTTTACAAGCATTTTCAAGCTTTCAGGTAAAAAAATTCTCAAAAATAATCTGAAATTTCCAGGATGCTGAGATTGTTAATAAGCCACATATATTAGTAGTATATAGAGCGATCCATGTATACAAACAGCAAAGGGCACGTAAGAATAATGTACTTTTAATGTATTAGCCAAATCACATGTGCTCCATCACTTGCTGTCTTGACAGTACACCAGCGCATGTGTATGCTCGTTCCTATTTGACAGGACAAGCTGCATGTTGTGTACATGTACCTGCATGTAGAGACAGGGGGGAATAGATGACCTTGTTGTTTGTTATTTCAAGGACGCTGCCATGGATCTTCTAGCGGAGGCGTGCAGTCTGCAGGTGTCCACTGGATTACTCTGAAAGGGATGTGGTAGAGCCGTGTGTTGTGCAGATGTGCATATGTGTGAGCACCTGTTTCTTTCTTCAAGAATCTTTGTCTCTGTTGTGCAAGAGATTTCGAGAACTTACATGCATGAAACAAAAGAGCACACTAGAGAAACAAAAACCTGCTTCAGCACAGATTAAATTAACTTCAGCACGGAGCGATCCTGTTTTCCAGGATCTGCTTTTTTCATATTAGTCGTGCCTTCTGGGCAATAAGAATCCCCTTTTGTTTGAGCAATGGGAAATTTCCTTTAGTAGTATGCAGCAGAGCTGAATATTGAACATCAGCAGGACGACTATCGTAGAAAGGCAGCAAAGCTGTAAGCATTAATTACATTTTATCACCACAAAGGATTAACAGTAAGAGACAGTTGCAACATGGGGTGTGGCATTCTTGTCAGTTTGTCATCTACAAGAAGACAGTGTGGTAAGTGAATGTCATTGTACCCCTCTGTCTCAGGAGCTGTAAAGAAGTGGCTTGAGGCCAACTCTTTGAAATATCTGTGTGACAGTGCAAACCTCCACCTAAGCTTAGATCTGCCTGAATGATTTTAGCTGTAGGTGTGAAATATCAGCCTTTGATTTAGCGGTGGGGGCAGAAGTAGAAATTTCCCAGTGGAGGGCCAGTTCACAGATATATATCTAAAGAGGTAAATGCCTAGCCCATTTCCCATTATGGTTTAACAAGACGGATTGAGGTCAGAGCCAGAGAGCATGGCCACAGGAACCAGCCACCAGACACACTAGTGGGAATGCCAGGGGGAAGTTGGAAGTCCTAGCACGCCACCCTGAGTGAGAGGAATGATTTTCCCTCTGTCGCCATCCCTCTCTTTCTAGCACAGGGAGTCAGTGAGTGGTTGGTGACAGGGGACTGAGATGGTGCCAGCCTTCCATAAAGGCTCCAGTGAATCCGTGGGGAGAACTAACCTAGCAACAAGAGAAAGAAAGTAAAGCAGCCACCTCCTTTCTCTGTGGTTCACTTTATCACAATGTTTTAGGAGAATATTGTCCTCTGTGATAACTCCTCCAGCACAATGCATCATTTCAGAGGAGCTTGGCAGAAGTGTGTTTAAGTCAGTAGCAAGTCAATGATATGGAGAGGAGGGAGGGGACATGCTCGTTCAGACTGACAGCTCGGACACTAACTGAGGGAGGTGTCAGTACCACTCTGTCTGAAAGGCTGGCTGTTGTCTTAGCTTGTTTTTTATTTTGGCTTTTTGGAGACAAGACAGTTCATGAATACACATATGAAACACATATATGTGAAACAAAAACATATATGTGTATATATATGTGTATATATATATATATATATATATATATATATATATATATATATATATATATATATATATATATATATATATATATATATATATATATATATATATATATGTGTGTGTGTGTGTGTGTGTGTGTGTTCGTGTGTGTGTGTGTATATTTATTTATTTATAAATAAATTTGTATTTTGATATTCCATTTTTAATTGAATATTTAATGAGCTACTGATACATGGACTTTTAACTATGTAACTTTGTTTTTCACACTTCCTTGCCTTTGTGATAAAATTGATTCTGATTGTTCCTGTATAGATTCAGGCCAACACCTCACTTAGTCAATTTTTAACCAAAAATATTGCATTTATCGCCATGGTAACATTCTGCTTTTTGAAAATGCAAGCTCATATGAAGTGGAGGAATACTCACAAAACTTGGCTTAATATGAACAGAGAGAAATGCAGATGGATGTACAAGACACCATAAAGTGTACCTTTAGAAATACACGAGACATAAAAAGAATTATTTTGGAAAAAAATTGGACATTATTCCATTTTTTTGGTGGGGAAGATCCAGTTTATGTCCTTGAACACAGGCGAGTTCTGATAGTGTTAAGGAAATGGTTTCTCTGTTTCTCTCTGGTTTCTTAATTGAGACTGTGTTGGACGTGTGTTTCCTTTTACTGTATATTGATCCATGTTGAGACGACTGTTCTAACAGCTCAAATGTAAACTAAATATCAAGCGACTCCTGTTCTATTTAACTTTTCCTTCACTGTATCTTTTCATTGGTAAAATAGAACATGAGAAGAAACAAAAGTGCTTTCAGGAAAATGAATGATTCTTTGCAAAGGTCAGCGTTTAGCCCTTCAGGATGCTGCTCATACTGTTTTTTGCATTCAGCTGTCAGTGACAGAATCGTGTGTATGCTTAGTTTGGGCCACTGTGCAAAATCCATATGTGTGTATTTGCTTGTAATTAAATGAGTAAATAGGCACACAAAGCTTGTTCTTCTTCAAGGGTGTGTGTGCGTCTTCAAGGGCTGCTGCTTGTATCGGTTTACGACAGCCCCAGAGCTAATGTGATTCAGAGCAGAGAATAAGGCTGTGCATTTTAACAGCTTGGCCAGTGGCGCACAGCGGCCAGCAAAGCACGAAGGAGCAACAGAAGCTGAACTGTATGCCTGTGCCAGATAGTCTACCACGGCTGTTTAGTAAGGGCCTGCAGTTCCAGCCTGTCTCTCAAAGGACGGGGCCAGGCTGAGAGATGAGGAAACAATCTGAGGGGGAACAGAAAATCATTCACCTGTTTATATCTAGTAGCTCACAGGTTGCATTTTGCTCCAATATCCTTTCCCTTTCGCACCCCCCACCCCCCTTTCCCAGGCTTTCTTGCACACCCACCAATCTCTCCAGCTGTCAGTGTGTGTGTATCCATGCATGAATGCTCATAAATCTCTATGAAAGCTACTATCTGGAGTAAAACCATTTTATCCATCGGGGAGTAGAAACAATCCAGCTTGATGTACATGGACATTGTTGGACATGCACATAAACACCACTGTAAGAGATACTTTATGATAGCTGCCTCTCACACTGTGCAACATCATGTGATAGACAAGGCTATTAGCATAGATCAGAAGGCAGATGTTTTCAGACCTGACGCAGAGACAAGGATGTAGTATTCATGACATTTTCTTTCATTTTTATAATGTTTGTATGGTGGAACTATATTGCAAAACAGTCCCACTGAGAATGTAGAGCAGCAAATGGTAACCACAATCATGTGACATAAGATGAAGCGAGTGAACAGATGCGTGGAATGGTGCAAAATATCCATGCAGTTGCAGCTATGTTTCAAACTGTGCATGAATGGGACTGCTAACTAAGCAACTTCCTGGGGGACTTTTTTTTAAATTTTCCTGTTAAACAGTGTGGCGAAAAAGAAATAAAATCTAAAAAAAAAAAACAATTATGAAGTGCTTGGAGAGAAGATGGAGGGAAGAAAGGTGAGAGCGTGAAGAAAGACTGCATAATAAAAGGACGATAAAGCGCAGCAGAGTAGGAACAGCATTTTGCAGCAGGGAGAATAGAGCAGTAAGAACAGCCAGGAGAAAAGGATTAGAAGGAAGGATGGAAAAGGATGGAAAAGGTTGTGTTAGCGGCGAAGATTAGCACAGCAGCAAAAGAGATAGTTGACAGCGTCTTTTATCACAGGAGAGGGTGGTTGCAACGCGATGCTTTGCTCCCACTCAGGTCCTGACCCGTGTTATTACAGAGCAGGTCTCAGCAGAACGTCAGTCTAACTGAAGCCATTGTGCTGGATGGTGTAAAGACTGGTGTTGTTCTAATGAAGACAAAGGCATGTGTCACATGCCAACCTGTAACTATTATACTCATACGAACACAAACACTCAGACTAAGGCAAGGTGACTGTTTCTTCTGTGTTAACCATCAGTACGATACAATGTTTTCAGTTCTTAAACAATGCATTGTTTGTCTTACAGCCACACAGAGAATTAGACAGTGGTGTGTTTAAACATTTGGTAACATTTTACCATGGAGATTATGAATAAAAAATGAAACAGTTTCCAGTTGTTACTGGAACTTTGGGTCATCTAAGATGAGCATCAAGAACATTTGGCCTTTTTCACCAATATCTACTTGCAAACCTGCTTAAAATTGTACCTAAATTGTTCTCCAAAAGTTTTTTTTTTTAATTTGTTTTATGAAAACCCTTCATCAGATTCACATACATGTGCATAGATTGCAAAATTGTATCTTTCCTGTTAAATTGGGGAATATCAATCTCTGTCATTTAAAAGGATGTGTCAGCTGGAACATCTTTATATAGCTTAATGCTTGAAAATGCCCATAAAAGCTCATGTCTGAAGAGCCATGTGCACACACAGGAGCTAGTAAGAAACAAGGAAAAACAACAAACAATACCAAAAGAATGAATAAAAATAATTTTTAAAAAAATAATAAATGATCAGCCTGACAGAATCTAACAAGATGTGAGATTAGTTATATTTACAAAGGGAGGCTCCTGGCAGCAGTGGCGATCACCAGCAGGTTTGCTCTAATGACTACAATGAGGAATAGGATGGTGATAGACAGGTGCTTGCGCTGTGTGACAACAAAAGACCTGCTTGCCTCAAGCACAGGCCATACACTTATCAGGGCAAGCACTACAAGTTGACCCTCTGCCACTGCTGAAGTGGCATTTCCATAACAGAGCAGAATAGGTCAGCAGGCAACTCTGGTCCTCAAGAGCCACAGTCTTACAAGTGTTGGGAATTTTGATTTTTCAACACACAACACAACACACATCAGATTTAATTAGCAGACTTGTGCAGAGTTTGACATTAAACCCTGCGCAAGTCTACTAATTACCCATTGATTTTAAACAGTTGTGTTGCAGCAGGGAAACTGCCAACACTACGACTCTCAAGGACCAGAGTTTGCCACCTCTGAAAGAGATGATAATTGCACTACTTTGTACTTGTGCATTTCCTGGCTGTTCAAACTTGTGAAAACCTTTAAATCTAGTTTAAAACTAGAAAAGCACTCAGAGAGTGTAGACCTCCACCAAGCAGGTCATTTCAGCCTATATTGTGATTTCCGCCCTATGTTATAGTCCAGGGATCCTCAATCCTGGTCCTCGAGGATCAGTGTCCTGCAGGGTTTCTATGTGACCCTGCTGCAACACAACTGACACAGACTCAGACAAGCTCTGCACATGTCTGCTAAATACACATTGATTTGAATCAGGTGTGTTGCAGCGGGGATGCTTGGAAAGTTTGCAGGAGATCAACCCTTGAGGACTGGGATTGAGGATCCCTGTTATAGTACATTTATTTTATATGTGTACACTAAGGCTATGAAGATTTGCTTTTCTCAAAATTAAATTTTTTTACAATTTTTTGGGGTGCCAATTTGATTTAAAATGCGATACCAAAATACGCCAATTTCTACAGATCATTTGAAAATGTTGCATGATGATCAAGTTTACAGACTATCATGATCCAAATTTCCTCAATAAAATTAGCTGTCTGCCAGTTTTGAAGATTTATTTAACACTAATAGATCTGATCCAGCTGTTTGAACTTAAACTTTTGTTTCAAAAGCTTGAACTGCATATAAAAGTGCTGGTTTGGCTTGCTGCTGCCGTACATTTGGCTGTTAGCTCAGGATGGTGTCTTGCTAGGTGGGCTGTAACGTTAGTCATGTTACCACAGTGAGGGACCTGTGCATTACAGAGTTTACAAATGGCTTTTGACAGCTCTGCTTTTCCCTTCAAAGCAAAAAATCCAAAATGTGACCACACTTTTGACTTAAAACTCTTACATAGTCAAAGAGGGGCTATCCCAGGTAAACCCTGGACAGCTCGCCAGTCCATCAATCAATTGCTTGTCAAAAATCAATTTTTGACCACCCCTTAAAAAAGAGATTTAAAAATTGTAAAACAAAAAACATTCCAATTTGTATGTGAAACAATTCTTTCTCCAACCCCTAATATTAGTACACTATTAGATTCCTAAATTTGTTGATGATGAAGGATCACTCCGAAAATTGCATGGAATCTAAGTTGGACCAAAACCCATCCATCCATTATCCTAACTGCTTATCCCAATGAAGGGTGGGGGGGACGGTGGAGTCTATCCCAGCCGTCTTTGGGCGAAAGGCAGGGTAAACCCTGGACAGCTCGCCGGTCATCGCAGAACAAATAAACATTTAAAATAACAATAAAATAAATTTTTGGTCATCTCCAGGTAGTGATATGCGCTGCGCTGCACTGCTAAGCTGTAACCCAGTCAGCCAATCAGGGACCACACAGCATGCTGGGAAACAGTCAGTAACCAACATTCCTCTTCTACAGCAGTCGTCGTCACACTCAATCCGGAACCAAGCAGGTTGACACGGAGGAATCAGTGGTAGGTTACAGCAGCGTGCAACATCAATCAGCGGCTTATAAGCACTCCACAAGGCTTACCAACCTAACTACCACCAACCTGGAGGGGAAGTGACGAATGCCAGGAAGTGACGAAATCCTAGACACCAGCAGGCAAGAATATCAAAATGTATGCCCTGCTTACCTTTTTTGTGGTGCTCCCCTCCAGCAATTGGCTGACAGACACAGAAAGCCATCAACAGGCACAATCACATCCTGCTACATCTACATGAAGCACTTTTTTTTAATCAGGATTTTGAAGTTTATACTTGTGGCTATCGATATACCATCTTGGAGACACGTTGCTGGTATCAAAGACAAAACAAGCCAATATCTTTCTTGAAATAGTAAAATGAGTCATTCTGAAGTTCTGATCTTTTATATTCTATTGTGTATAAAATTCTAATTTATTATATTTTTAATCATTGCATTCAGATTTATTTATTTACATTTATACATTCCCTACATTCCTACTTTTCTGGATTTGGAATTAAGATAGCCGAATAGCATACATTGTGTAATGTGTCTGTTGTGTGTACCCTCTAAAACTACACTGTTGTCCCTCATGTGCTCCACATTGTCTCATTTTTATTGGAATCAAAGTGCAATTCAAAGATCCATTATGTAGGATTTACTGACATGCAGTTGCACAGCTGCAGATTGCAACTAAGTGACATCACAATAGATGCTACAATGGCTACAACTTGAAAAATAAATTTGGAAGAGCTGTTTTACAGTCAGGATTTATTTTGTTTCTTTCAACAGATTCTACACAAATGAAAAGAAAGTTATGATATTGCATTGTTATATTTCTCCTAAATCCTACACACAATAACTTTAATTACCATGAGCACTCAACAGCCATTCACGCTTTAAAACGTGTTAATCACACAACATATGCTAAAGTTTTACCCTTGTTTCACAAAGTTCCTCTGATTATACATCCTCCATAGTAACACTTCCTGTTCACACACGCACACATCCCTCATACACATATGTTTGGATGTATGTGAAAGAGCCAGGGGGTATGTGTGGTCATGTTGATTCACCTTTGTGTGAAATGCAGGCCAAACATTTATTCTGAACGGCTTCAGCTCAACAGCACACCTGCAGCCTCAGACCCCTGCAGCCATCAGCACTGCAATAACTGTCTCATTCATGAGGCTTCTGCTCATTTTGGCGAGCATCTGGACTGGGCCAAATAGGTGCAAAATGGGCTGGCAAGTGAAAACACATTCAGACCTTGAAATGAACACAGAATTACTGAAGCAATCCAGATTTGGGATAATGATATTTTCCTTATTGTTAATCACCCCTGAGAAAAGAAAAAGGTCATACCATCAACGCATTTGTGAACGTCACATTTCAAACCCATCACATGGTTGGTTAGCTGAATGCTCTCTGAGGCTTTCTGTTTGGGCTAACCAGTAAACATTTAGGGATTTGAAATTGAAATGATGATAGACGGCTGAGCAAAGTATTTGTCAGGGATATGCTTGCTGTTAGCAATGCTTTTGTGTACGTATCAGGGCGGCCATGCGTTCCCAGTTTTTGTTTAGCACATAGGCAGCTCGCGCTGAGGTGAGGTAACACGTCGTGCGCGCAAAATGCCATATTTATTAGAACATCAGAGGCACTCATCTGAACAAGAGCATGAACACGAGATCAGAGCTAAACACAATGTTGGATAGTTGTAAAGAGCGCATCTCAACTATCGGCTTCTCCATGACTTTTCCTCTCTGTTGCACAGTGACATACACTTGTGCAAGTACAGTGTACTTCCTCTAGTTACGCCCTCCAGTATTGAATATTGTTTTTGTTTTGGAATATTGTTTAGTTATGCTGCTATAGGTTTAGACTGCTGAGGGACATTTCCTGATACACTGAGCTTCTGTCTCTCTCTCTTTAATCACCCCCCCCCCCCCCCCCCCCCCCCCCCCCAATAACAGTGTTGCATCATTAACATGCATGTCTCCTGTCTCAGCAAGTCTCCTTGGCCGGGAGTAGCAGTTCCTGTTGTCTTTCTGTGACCCCCCCCCCCCCCCCCCACACACAGTAGAGGCAGCTGGCTGCCTGTCCTTGAGCCGGGTTCTGCCGGAGGTTTTCTTCCTGTTAAAAGGGAGTTTTTTCCTTCCCACTGTTGCCAGTGTGCTTGCTCAGGATGCGAGATTGAGTTGAATCCTCCAACTCAATCTACTGGTTTCCTTATACAGGCTGTTATGAATTGGCTTTCATTATGTGTTTTTTCTCTATCTGTAAAGCGTCTTGAGATGGCATTGCCGTGATTTGACACTATATAAATAAGGTTGAATTGAATTGAATGTTTTGGCCACGTTTTGTTGTTTGCAGCAAGCGTATACACAGACATAGAGGCGTGTACAGACATACGTGTAACGAAGGACTCTTCGAGACTGGTCAGATGAGAATCAGGTTTATTAAACACCAGGGAAGACACTGAAGCCCTCACCAAACTGTTAAGGTAAAAAGCTAAAGAGATGACCAGAGAGACGGGCAGGAGATCCAAGCTAGGGTATCAAACCGAAGAGTCCGGGAGATGAAGAGAGATCAGAACCAGGAAGTCAAACCACTGGGAATCCGGGGACAGGCAAGAATCAGAACCGGGAAGTCAAGCCAAGAACGTTGTTCGGGGTTGGTGAGTTGCGGCCTGGGAAGGGAAGGTAGGAATGGATCTGGATGCAGTTATGAGGACGTCGAAGACTGACTGAAGAGCTGGGGTATATATGCCTGGAGGTTGAATGAGGAACAGGGGTGAATGATTAGTAATCAGGCGATTGGCTGCACTGGAATCTGGCTGGCGTGGGTGTGTCCATGGCGGAGCCCAGTGTGGGTGTAACGATACGATTCCATACACAGCAAGTATATCCCAGCCCTTATACAGCGCATAAAAACGCATTTACATTGTTCCTTTCATTTAACGGTGGATGTTTTAAATTGACTTTTTGCACAATTTTCAGGGTGAATTGTTTTCCCTTTTTATAAAAATTATACTACAATTTTATGTTTGCATCAATTTCACCTTTGTTTGGGAATTGCACACTAAGGGGAGAACACAGAGACTTTAACTGCTCAACAACAAAGCAAAAATATCCATTATCAGCATGGTAATGGTTCTCTCAGCCTTACCAACCACAACTGCTGAGCAGTTTTAGTCTCAATAGGAAATTACCCACATACGCCTTTGTGTGTATTTATGTGATACTGTGCGATCCAGCCATGACACACGTGGGACCCAGTGAGACTGTCACACACCGTTTGCATGGCAGCAGTGTTCCCAGGTCAAACTGAGGTTGTTTCTGCCTGTCACTTCTCCACTTTGTGTTAGTGTGAGTGTTTGTGTCAGGAGTGTGTAACGCAAGGTATCACTGTCCTTAAGTCAATGCAGAAAACCGTAGGGAATGCATATCATGCTGGCCTGTTTCCCCTCAAAGAAGCCCCTCAAAGCAGGAGTTAAGACAGATGCAGTCAGGAGAGGTGACCTCAGCTGAACCTCATGCCGACAAGCTAGACTTATTTTTCTCTTGCAGGGAAAATGACACAAAGTCTAAACTTGAACTCAAATTTCAGTTTTTCTTGCATCTGCGGTCATCTTAATCAACATTCTGCTTTTGTCTACATGTGACAACATTGAATTGTAAACATATCCATGGTAGTTTACGGTGAATTACAGGAGCTAGAATTCATAACGTCATGTCGTATTAGTGCTGAGATGGTGTGACACACAGAGTTAACAACATTTTTCTTTGCTGGTTAGACATGAATTTTTAATCATGCTTCAGTTAGAGTCTATTTATTGGGATTGGTTTCTGTTACAAAATGCTTATTTTTAAAGGGGATTTCTTTTAATCCTAATCATTTACAAGGGAATTAAAGCTTGTGCTTAGCTTAAATGAGTAACTGACTATTTGCTAGTCCAAAAATATTACCTGTTGTCGTGATTTAAATTTCTCCCAATGATGATAATTAAAGTGGGATCATGAAAGCATCATTCTTACAGAGAAAGACACAGATCCGTTCCAGATCAAAACCACACAGTCAACCAGTTATGTTTCAATCAGCTCAGCAGAGATGCCCTTTTTTTTAATCACAAACTAAGACAAAATCTTGAGGTAGGAATGAAATACCTGTGATATTACTTATGTTTCAAACAAAAACACATACACTACTCACAAAAAGTTAGGGATATTTGGCTTTCAGGTGAAATTTGTGGAAAATGCAATATGTTCATGCCACAGTGATATAATATCATAAAAGTAAGACATTTAAGTAGAAGGATGCACTACTGATTTCCTCATCTCAAAAAATTCATTCAACACAAAAGGTAACAACAATGGTAGTTACACCACAACAAAAAATTTGAACGTCTCAGTATCTGGTCATGTGCCCTTGAGCATCAATTACAGCTTGACAACGACGTCTCATGCTGTTCACAAGGCAACTTATTGCCTGCTGAGGCATGGCATCCCTCTCTTCTTGAAGGGCAGCCCTCAGGTCATTGAGGTTCTGGGGTGCAGGGTTTCGAGCCTCTACACGACGGCTCAGCTGATCCCACAGGTTTTCAATGGGATTCAGGTCTGGAGAGAGTGTAGGCCATTCCATTTGAGGTACACCAGTCTCCAACAGCCGTTCCCTGATGATGCGGCCTCGATGAGCAGGAGCACTGTCGTCCATGAAGATGAAATTAGGCCTGTGCTGTTCATGTAGGGGCACAATCACTGGATTAATGATGTTATTCAAGTAGTATGGGCTTGTCACTGTACCATTCACAAAGTGTAGGGCAGTTCTGTACCAAGTGGACACCCCTGCCCACACTGTAACACCGCCACCACCAAAAGCTCGCCTGGTGACAACAGTGGCTGATGCAAAGCGCTCTCCCTGACGTCTCCAACATCGTTGCCGGCCATCATTTCTGCTCAGTGTGAATCGACTTTCATCAGAGAACAGCACTGAGGCCCACTGGTTCCTCTTCCAGCGTAAATGCTCCCTGGCCCATGCAAGACGATGATGCCTGTGCCTGGTGGTGTGGTCAGGTACCCGTGCAGGTCGTCTAGCACGCAGACCACGCTGATGGAAACGGTTTGGAATGGTCTGACGTGACACTTGGGTGCCTCTCACCTCTCTTAAACGTGCCTGGAGTTGAGTGGCATTCATCATCCGGTTTCTCAGGGCAGTGTTCACAATGTAGCGGTCATCAGCACGGGATGTGGCCAAAGGACGTCCACTTCTAGGCCTTTCTGTGACTCTTCCAGTCTCTCCATATCTCTGTTGCAACCTGCTGATGACACTCTGTGACACTCCAAGCTCAGTGGCCACTTCTGTCTGAGAACGTCCTGTTTGAAGCGTCGCAATGGCAAGGGACTGTTGTTCCATTGTTAGGTGTCGTCTTGGTCTCATGATGTCAAAATGTGAACAGCATGATGAGGACAACTGTTTAAACACCAGCTCTAATTGAACCAGGACATTTATTGGTCAATTCAAGGATCACACACCTGCCGTGATTTTTGCCGTTAAGCTCCTTGTTAGAGAACAGCAACTTGTGCAAAATTTATTGAAACATTTAACAGTTGGACATGTGCATTTAAAAGCTTAGAGAAGATCACATTAAGTTCACCTGTACAGGTTTGAATGCATTTTAGGCTTGTTGTGAAATTTCACCCAAAAGCTGAATATCCCTAACTTTTTGTGAATAGTGTATAGTTAGGGTTAGGCATGACTTTTTTTTTTTTTTTTTTTTTTTTTTTTACAGCAGTGTCTTTACATCTTGGTTTGTGGTAGCCAGTTTTAGTGAGTGGAGAATGCCACTTGACAATTGACAGCATCCACCTCTTTTATGGCTTGTACCTCTTGACATCTGTTGTAAAGCTTTGTGACTCAATACAAAATGTTTGATGTAAACAGCACTCAGTAATTCTTAAACCTTAAAATTTTCATAGAAAATATCCTGCTGTGCCTGGTCTTAGAGCTCACACTAGCACACACAGCAAAGTTTACTCAGACTGCCACACACTAAATGGAAAAATATCTGATGCGCAGGATCATTCCCAACTATATGCAGCTCCCACATGTACAGTTCAGTGACAGGTGGTTGTACTTTACCCTTTCCTGTATAAATACCAAAAAGAGGTTGGGAAGTTAAAAATCTGAAAAATGACCCATAAAGCATTGTTATATAATTTCTTTCTTAAGACACCCTGTAAAACCTTTGCAGATTTCCTGATTGTTGCACTCCTTTATGGACTACTTATTCAATCTTGCATCCCACCTGCACTGTGAGCTCTGTCCAGTCAGTAAAAGTCTTACACTGACTCTAATCTTATCTCTTGCTCTGTCCCTTTCTCTCTGTCTTTTCCTCTCTTCTTCCTGTAATGCTTTGTTGGCTTTCTTTGTTGATTCAGCCACTGTGAAATTTTAAGACCACACGTGTGTTGACATCTAATTGCTAGCATGTGCTGCAGTGCATAATGCAAAAACTTGGCTGCAACATAATGCAGCATCCTAGAGGCAGCTATTGTGGAACATGGTTTCTGTTTCCTACCCATAGGATTCAGTTGGGTAGCCACAGCTCTAGAAATGTGCACAATAAATGTTACTGTGGCATTAAATAGGTAAGAAACACCAAGCTTTAATCTACATAGGGCAACTTTAAATTGAGAAATTTGCTGAATTTAGTTGTTATCTTTAGTTGGCAGATTTTCACACAAACCTAATTTGGCATCTGTCGTCTCTGAGCTCTGTCCAGCCAAAAACACTGTGATGTTGTCTATTTTCTGGTTTTCCTCTGACCTTTCTCCCTTTCTTTGCCTTGTTTCATCTGATATCCTTTTACATTTTTTTCATGAATCAATAATAGTCATCCATAAGTATGCTCTCATACACAAACACTTGTATTTTTTTTTTTAACAATACGTCACTTTTATCTGAAATCTAACAGAAACGTAACTACAAATAGACTTAACACTGCAACCTGAAAATGTACAGTGCTTAGACTTTATTTTCCCTAGAAAGCAATGGTGCTATTTCAACAAATGACTGTATAATAGAAGTGTTGCACATACACAGACACACAGTCCTAAGAACTGTAAAGATATTCTTAGACGGTCTTTTGTTTCTCCATCTCTGCTGTGCTAGATCGTTGAATCCCAGGCTTAATGGACGATAACTGAAGCCTCACAGCTTCTCACAGCCACTATAGAAACACTATAGAAAATTCAAGATTCTCATTGAGCCCACTGAGCTGAGACAGCACATTCATCATCAGGCCATTGTACTTGGATGAGCTGCAACTTCACACCAGTTGTACTATAATGTACTCATTAAGGCTTGAGATGGAAAAAAGCACTGGCAACATCTGACGTGACGATATTGAAGGTGCCAGACCTTGACTTTTTTTTTTTTTTAAAAGAACATATGAACATGAAACACATATTTGCTTCTTTCCATTCGCCAGGCCAGCATGACGGTTGCTATGTATCTCTACATGTTTAGGTACTTCTTCAAAACATTATTCCTGTTTTTTTTTTCTTGCAGGATACACATTTCTTCCTTCCCTTAGAGCCATCATCGGCCCCCATTTTTTTTTTTTTACAGACGCAAGTCTCCTCCTCTTTGCTGACTTACAAACTTCTTTCTGCTGACTTAGCCACCTTCCCCTCCTCATTTGTCTTAAGTAGAAGTACTGATGCAAATTTTGGAGCTGCCAAGTACCGACTGGGTGACATTTCACGGTTTTCGTCTGTCTGTGCTTTAGCCATAATAAGGGCCTAATTTTCTGACTGATGACCCCATTCTAAAACAGACTGTATTCCAGTAAGTGTTGACAAAATATGTAGATGGGATAAGTCTGCTAATATCTTACAGAGCATAATGAAATATATTTGAGCTCACTGAAATCTTTCTATATAACTTTCCTATCAAATTATGGAGCATTTTTGAGTTTTTTTTTTCCTGCACCTCACAAGAATATCTTCTCTTTGCCTGCAGTTCTGCCTTAGAGACATCATTCATAAAGTTTATTCATGTTGCAAGACAAATTGACAGCTTATGTTGAATGCAACTGTATAATAAAGGAGTTATATATAGGCTATTTGGATAATTGCAACTATGACTGATGACTTACCTTGAGCTTATTCCAAATAGAATCGTATCTGAATCAAAACAGCACCTTACTTCAGTCCTTCTCACTTTTGCTACTCCCATGTCCAGCAGGAGGATTAATACATAATCATAACAATCTTACAGCTACATTTGGATTGGAAGTAGAACAAGCATCCATGTATGTCTGTATTCCATATGGGGGAGGTTTTGCTTCTGTGTATCTTCTACAGGTGGAGAAGTGGAATCCAACGCTCATTATTGCACCTTTGCTGAGCATAACTTCTCTGTGGGATGAATGAATGGATGGATGTGTAGATAAGGGATAAACAGGAGAAGTGCAGCGTTGTTGTTGGCTGCAGCAGATGGAGGAGCAGCAGGTGTCGGGGAGGAAAGGGACCGAGTTTCTCATCGTCAGCGTTCCACTATGATGCTCTTTGACAGCATAGGGAATGGATTTGAGGGAGAATGTACTCTCTCCGCATTAGCACATCCTTAGCCCAAACCTGCCTCCACTCCAAGCTTCTCTGTCTTTTTCCATCCCAGGCAAAAGACACGAGCACTGATGGGGAATGAGTTAATCTCTCAGAGAGCCATGTTTGCAGGGGTGATGGGTAAGTGATTAGTTTGGTGATGTGTCACAAGGGTCACGGAATGCGCCAGTGCTTGTTTTATTTGTCATCTGACACAGATTAAGTGACAGATGTGAAAATTGAACTTTGTTCATATTTGATCCAAACAATGTGAACACAAGTGAATGAAAAGGAAACATTGATATTGTTTTTTATTTTTTATTATCAGTTTAAAACAATACTACAAACAAGAGTAAAAAATAAAAAAAATAAAAAGAATAAATAAATAATAAGTAAAAGTAAAATAATAATAAGTAAAGTAATAAGTAAAATAATAAATAAAAAGAAATCATAAAAAAAAACAAATAAATGCATTTGAAGGTAAACAATATGCATCGTGGATGAAAACATCTTCCTGATATCCCGGGAGTCCATGAAAGATAAGGCTGTTATTACCTGCTGGTGGCTGTGAAGGCAAAGAATAACGCCGCGTGTGGTTCAGGAAATCACAGGCTGTTGTAAAGACACCACAACCATGAATTTGCTTCATTGAAAGCTGTGAACCTTTACTCTTGGGACCAGTAAAAACCTCATGGGGTGGCCGTTGCTCAGGTGGTGGTCCATGTTGCTTGTTAATCACAAAATTATCTGTTAGATTCCTGACCTCCCCAGTGTGTTGAGGCGTCCTTGAAAGAAAAGGAAAAGATTCTCAAACTGCTGCCAATGGCAAGCAATCGCCCTGCATGGCACCTCAGCCTGTGTTGGATACAGACTGTAATTTTTTATTTTTTTTATTTTTTTTTATTTATTTATTTTTTAACTTTGCTAACTTAAAAGGCTTAGCTAAGTGCACACCATTCACCTTTTTGGCCATTCACCTAGAGCCTGGGAAGGCACAAATAAAGAAGATTAACACACCACACATGCAAACTCACACACCTTGCAACAGAGAAACTCCAGCTGATGAACAGAACGTGTGTGCAGCACATTGCTGGAAACAAACAAATAGGAAGCATGTGTCACAGCTGATAAACACACATGCTTTGTGTTTGTGCCTGTTTATATTTTCTCTGTGTGTCTTTCATTATTCCTGAACCCTTTAAAAAGTCACAAGCAGTGTGAATCACTTTTTCTCTGCAAGATCTTCTCAAATGATTTCAGCTCACTCAGTGTGATGTGGCACTCTGTTCTGACTCTCAAACAGACATAAAATAATTGTTGCATTTTTTTTATAAAGTCATCAACATTTCTAAATGTCTCCATTTTATTATGCAATAAATGATTTTCAAAAATACAACCCATGCATTATAAATAGATGTATATATTGCCTTAACCCAATGTTTTAATTGACAACATTGTGCATGTCAGGAAACGAATCAATAGACTGTTTAGGATCATGTGGATCTTGAGAATTACCCAAATGTGACTGGAAAAGCATTTTAAATACAGCATCAACTTTCTGACAGTAATATATGATAGTAAGTCCTTTTTATTGATTTTTTTTTTTTTCAGTATCTGTTTCATTTTCTCTCAATTGTCCAGTATTTTCACTTAAATATCCCGGAGTTTGTATTCATATCTCATATCATATTCATGAGATATTACTGAACCAGAGCATGAGATCCGAATGAAAGGACAATTTATTCTAAATTTAGTGACATCAAGCTTCATTAATGAAAATTACCATTCTAATTGATGAATGACTATCTCCTAGTAATGAAATTACAGGGTAAAAAGCTAAAGAGTTATTTTAGGAGCGCAGGATAAGGTGGTTTTGTGGTAATACCCGTTTTTATCATAAAAGATAATAGGCAAGCTCTAATTGGAGTGTTGATGAGAACACTACAATAGGTCCTCCCTCGAGAAGGGATTTCCAGGGACTATCATTTCAAGATAGGCCCACCATTTCACACAGCTTTTAATTGAAATCCTGTGGAAAAAAAACAGAAAGAAAAACTTAATAGCTTTTGCCGGAGCACTCAACCAATCACTGAGATAGTGGCACCCATTGACTTGGGTAATTATTTCAGACTTTAACTCTTGCATGCAGTGAGCAATTGTGCTTGTTCTTCACCAAGAAGCCACTGTTAAATAGTGGAAAATGTCATGTTTAGAGGCTTGAGGCAAGAGGTAGTGCCAGGTGGAATTATTTTTAATGAATGCTAATTTGTGTTGATATTTGAGCTGAATTGATTGGAGGGTTTCCACCGAGCGAATACCAGAGTCTGCTCACTGAGGTTGGGTCGCCATTGACAGGTTTTCTCCAAGATGGATGACAGTGATCTATGTCTGGATGTGTATCTTAATCATAGATCCTCTCTTGCACAGGGAGTACAGTAGAACCATAATGAGGTTATTATGTATGCATGTTATTGGCAGGGTATCTACAGCTGGGTGCCTTGAAAAAAGTACTAAAAAAAAAGTACAAAACTACTGTAACTCACTGTAATCCAGGAGCTTCAAACTGCATTCACTGGCTGGCAGGTGTATTGTGGAGGCAGGTGGATGCTACTAGTGTATTCTGACAACTCCTGACATCATGTGAACAACAAGATAACCATCAATACTATCAAAATCTGTCTGTATCTTTACCGTCTAATAAACTATAAAACACAGCTCTTGAGAATGTGTGTTGCCTCATGTTGCATGCTGCTTCTCTGTGTAGAGTTTATGTGTTCTTGCTGAGCTTAAGGAGACTTTGTACAAGCTCTTCATTTCCAGAGATGCATGTTGGGCTCAGTGAATTTTCTGCAGTGGCAGCGGTTGTCCCGGTGTTACTCTGCAATGGACATAATGTCAAATGAGATAAGCTCAAAGCTCCCTTATTTTTGCATCATCAAGCCAGCAAAGCTAGCGAATGGATAAATAATAAAGATCATGCATTTATTTATTCATTCATTTTCTTAACAGCTTAGTCCAGTTAAGGGTCGCTGGAAAGCTGGAGTCTATCCCAGCAATCACTGGGCAAGAGGCCGGGTACACCCAGGTCAGGTCAACAGTATAAGGCAAGATAATACAAAGAATATGTCATTGCATTTGACTGGACAGGTGAGTGGAAGCCAAAAATGGCCATGCTTGAACATTTTTAACATCATTATCTCAAAATAACAGAAGAAATGATCTTGTTATCTTGAGATGATGGTTTCATATTTTAAAACAAAGAAAGCAGGAAAGCCACATAAAATCACCGTATAATTAGGTTCTAGACCGCTCATTCTCCAGCTCAACTTCATCATTTCCTGTTCTTGAGAAAACACAGTTCATTACCAGTTACTGGATGTCATCATGTTGGGAAAAGGCCAATTTGTCATGAAAATGAGCTTCATTAATTCAAGATGAAATAATTAACTTGTGATCTTGAGATTAGAGCTTCATAAATGAATAAATGTGTAAAAAATTGTGCTCAGTTTGCATATGTGATAATTTTTAATAATAAACAGATACTTATTTGTAAATATCTTAATCTGGGTACTTTTCTATTAAGAAGAAACTAAAGATAAAAGTGATAATAGCCAATGCAATGCTTTGGCTGGTTGTCCAAATACCTTCCTCAATATCTTCCTGTTGACCCAAAACTCTGCTACGGTGCTGACTGGTACCTTCAGGAGAGATCACATGTCCCTTGTTTTGACTGCTCTGCACTGGTTCCCAGTTCAGTCAAGACTACAGTTTAAAATCCTCATCATTACATAAAAAGCCCTAAATGGCATTTCTCCCTCCCTCTGGTTCCCTACAATCCCATTAGAGCTCTTTGCTTACAAACCACTGGTTTGCTCATTTTCCCTCAACTCTATAAGTTGTGAATGGGATGCATGTTTTTTTTTTGTTTTTTTTTTTAGTTTAAAGGCTTCTCTCTTGTTGAACCAGCTGCACATTCTGACAGCCTCTCAGTCTTTAAGCTGAAGCTGAAGGGGGAACAATGTGACTTTTCATCCGTATAAGTCCACATTCCTGGCTGGTTTGATGGTAAAGTGGTATTTAATATGTACAGTATTATAGCTGATGCTGCCCAGCAGCATCCAGAGGCTGAGAAATGGTACTTCACAACTTATGCTTCCAGGACGATGGTGTGACGTTGGAGCTGAGTTTTGTCTTACACACCGAATCATGCGCTATAATAAGCTGATATCAACATGCCAAATGCTTTGAGCATGGCTGATTCATTAAAAAAAAAAAAAGAAAAAAACATACAAACACGTAAAGAAAACTGTAATGGATGAGAAGAGGAAAAGAAATAATAAAGACACAGCGAGAGATAAAGCAGTATGTAACATCGGAGTGTCTCTTACTGTCTGGAGAGAGCTCGCAGTACAGATTGGATGCGAGATGGAAATTGGCTAAAAATCTCCCAGAGTTCCGTATTGCTTATTTCAAAGATCATATTTCTAATTTTGTGAGCTCGTTCTGCTATTTCTATATGGCGGACTGAAACACCCAAATTCAAAATTAAATATAGATATCTACAATTATTAAATAAACAAATTAATATGTCAGTGAATTATACAGGAAACATATTTAATTACTTAACAAAACCTATAGAATGTAAGATTATTATAGATTTCTCTTGTCATTTTCAGCCGTCGTAATTGAACTTTGTAATTATTCTGATTTATTTACTTTTCCATGTAATTTCCTCTTTATTTTTTAGTTATGAAGCATTTTCTTGTGTCTTTCATTTTTATGCCCACATAATTTTCTTTTATATTTTCTTCCCCCAAATAATGCATCTCATCTAAGAGTTTATTTATTATTTATTCTTTTATTGACACTTTTTTTTTTCACAGTCATACTTATGTCCTAATTTTTCCCAATCTTGCATTTTCTTCCTCCAGTCATTTCTCCTTCTCATATTTCCCCATGCATTTCTGCCTCATTATATAAATGAAGGGGGTGCTCATTCAACCGATGCATCAGGGGCAGATCCCCACCTACTGATAAAACAACATTGAGCAGAATCTAGGGATGAAGAAATCCATGAATCAGGATAGCAAAACATTAAACTACATGTTTTCTCATATCCAGATTTATCCAGCAAAAAGTTCAAGACTCTTGTTTTTTTTTTCTGAGCATTAGACATATCTTTCATTTATGTTAATAAGATGGTTTTCAACAAAATTCTGCTCATGACTGAAGAAAGAGAGAGTGAACTAGCCTGTCTGAAGTCTGGCCTAATCCAATAAAAAATATGTGGAGTATGTTGAATTTTAAAAAAACAGTAACGCTGACATTGTACTGTTGCATATTTACATCATTTAACATCCTTTTACCAATAACACATCTTGTGAGAAGGAGTGACAACTTTGGTTTGCGTTTAATGATCCTCAGTTTTTTTGGGATGTGTCGCAGGATTGAAAAAAAGAAGAAAAAGATTGTATAAAAGTCAACATGTAAGACTAGTATTTATGCTCTTCAATTTCCCCCCAGCCCCTCTACTGTTACTAACATTTCTTATCCATGTCATACATGTTGTCTTCGATTATTAGAGGAATAATCAGATCTAGCCTCTGGGTGAGGGATTGACAGTTTCCCGTGCAACTGATGAGATTTTTTTTAAAGGACAGGCTTCATCACGAGAAGTAAACAAATGTAAGGATCTAAGACTGGAAGTATTAGTATAATGTAGGCAGGTAGAAGCTGACAAAAATACATTTTAGTCCTGACTAAAATACTACCTGAAGGTAAATCCCTGCTGTGGGATGGCCTCAAATGAACACATCAAATGCAAGAGAGGACAACAAAAATGTTCTCTTTTCAGATACTGGCAACCATGTTGTAACAGATTCAATAATGAAACAGAAATTATTGAAATTTAGTCTAAAACATCACGTTATTGGGTTTATTCAATGTGTTTTACTGGGTAGTCACTCAAGCTGTCAAGGTGTGTCTGTGTCTGTGTGTGTGTATGTGTGTGTGTGTGAGAGAGAGAAAGAGAGAGAGAGAGAGAGAGAGAGAGAGAGAGAAAAGTGTGATGGTGGGTAAAAAGAAAACTATTCATTTAAACTGTCTTTGCTGTTCCTCACTTTTCACACACCTGGGGATCCTGCAGTAATATAACCACTGCAAGCACACACAGAAAGAGGGGGAAATTATTTTATTCTTTTTACTTTTCAGCTCGAAGTTGACTGGTGGCTGGGGGGAGGTTTGACCAGTGGTCCTTCTGTACAGGGTTTGCTGTGCATGCGTGGGTCCTCTCCAGTTACTCCACCTTCCTCCCACCATCCAAAGACATGCGTCAGGTTAATTGATCTCTCTAAATTCTCCCTAGCAATGAGTGTAAGTGGGAGTGGTTGTTTGTCTCTGCGCTGGTCCTGTGTGATGGACTGGCGACCTGTCCGGGGTTACCCTGCCTTTCGCCTGATGACTGTTGGGACAAGCTCTAACTTCCCCATGACTGGATTATGCAGTTTAGAAAATGAATGAATGAATTCATGAATGACAGATCTCATGATTATATTTCTAATTATCTGATGAGGAAAACCTTCATGAAATGAACTTATCTTTTTTTTTTTTCTTTTTTTTTTTTAATTATGGAAGATTTCGCACCGTTCCATATTTACTGCAACAAATGTCACTGTTCTCACCCTTCAAATGGCATCTATGCGGTTTGCTGAGCAGCTATAAATGTAATCATACGTCTGTGTCAGTCTGCGTACTGTACACTCGCTGACTGTGAGTTAGCGTGTCTCTGAAGGGGCCAATTAAGCCTTCATGTGTCTGTCTTGGCTTCCCTCCGTGGTGTTTATATTTGGTAGTTATTGTTCTCTGCTCTCCGAAGGATTCTGCGCATGCAGGTTTTGAATCCAGTGTCCAGTTGTTTATCTGCCTTTCACTGAAAGTAGGAATTTGCCTTTCTCCACCACATTCTGCCCGTAAGGGACTTGTTGTCTAAACTGGGCTGCTTGCCGAAGAAAACCCAGGGATTGTCTCTGAGGAAACACCCTTTTCGCCAGAGGCATCCAGACCGTCCGCTTGTCCTACTTCCCTTATTGTCAGAAGGACAGAAAAAATTATTGCGACATTTTAATAGAATGTTGATGCTGATTTTTGTCAAAAGGACATAATGGGGATTATATTCATTTGCTTTGTACGGCTGTGCTTTTTAAATAAGAAGCATGGTTTAAGCTGAAATGCTGAACGGCTTCTACAGGAGCTGTATTTTCTTATACTTAGATATTTTCTGACCACACGCTTCGACAACACACTGCCTTAATGCAGAAAGCCACTATGTGCATATATTGATCATGTTGAAGCAAAAGAGCAGCATAAGTAAGCAGAAATGGAGGTCAAGCTATGGTACAATTGACAAATAAGTGACAAGGACAGAGGGGGAATGTGTGTGTGTGTGTGTGTCTACCTCTTTAACGCATCCTTTAAATTTAAAACACGTTTTTAAAATGTGTTTTTAAAACAAAATGAAAATGAGGAACCAAATACACACATCAGAGGCAATTTGTGAAGCTGACTGTAGATTTTATTTAAAGTTTTCTGTTCTGAAACGCCAGTCAGCAGATAATACGTGATGCTTAGTGGGTGATGGATGCTGTCACCTTGCGGTGTCCCTGCTGGGATGGAAGGAAGAACAAGAATTATCTCCACTGAGTTGAGAAAATGTAAAACAGCGGAAACAAAATGTCAGAGCTGGGAATAGCAAACAGACGGCAGAACGCTTCCGCCGTGGTGTGCGTGCGTTGCACGTGTGTGGTGGGTGTGAATGTCAGAGGGGAGAAATGTTCTTCCCCCCTTGCCACAGATAAATCACATCTATCAGGCAGATTGTCGAATAAGACATGAGGTATGACGGAGGAACGCCGCACATCTGCTGTTGCTTCCCTTCGCTGGGGAACATTACCCTCCTGAGCTGCAAACCCCCTAATTAGGATTGTAAAACTTACTCCAAGTCCATTAGGATGACTCCCTCGGTGATACATATCTTTTCACTCAGCCTTTATGTACCTGAATTTTTATGTTTATCTGTCTTACTGTTGGCAAACAATAACAGTTTATTTACATAAACCTAGCTGAAGATGTGATAGAAGGTGAACCTACAACTTACAAAAGTGATTCTGTACCAAGACTCAAATTAAAACGGATTAACAGAAATGTTTTTTTATATGTATTTGTTATTCTCAATGCGGTAACAGCTGATGTGCAACTGTTCTGACAATGGCCACCAACACTGATGCGGTGGTCGCAACCAGTCCGCCACTGGCCGCAACATGAATCTTCCAACTTCCGAGTGGCTGCCAACAATCTGAACACTGTAGTGTGTTTTGCAAACCATCCTGAAAGATGCAGCAAGATGTGTGTATTGTTTTCCAAGCAGTTGCAAGTTTTATTATATATTCTCAAAGCTCTTGGCGTCACTCCAAATATGCACACTGCCCTCTGCCGTGTCCAGTGCGTAGTACGGTCAGATTGGGAGCTGAAGAGGAGCGGCTAATGGCGTCACTCTTCTGTGCCAATTGGGATTGCAAATTCATATTGAATTGAGGACTCTTTTTTTTGCAAGGGATTAGCATGAAAACAAAAAAAAAAAAAAAATCTTGTCTTGGGTTTCTGTGTTGGTTGTGTCATAAAATGAGGTCTTGAAGCAGAAAATGAAATGCAGTCTGGGTGATCAGTTATTCATTGTGTTTATAAGTCCAATAATGCAGCTACAACCTTGACAGGAAAAAAAAAACCCTTCTGCTAATATATTTTAATGCTCAAGTTTGACATTTCAAACTGAATTTTGGTAATTATTGATGGGGCTGTGACAATGTGATGTTTCATGTGTTTCCTAAGTTCTGGTTTCCTGTTTTATTTTGTAGTTTTCCCTGTTTAGTTCCCTTGTGTCTTGTTTCCTGTTTTGCCTGCCAGCCTTCATGAGCTCACCTGGTTTCATTGAGTGAAGTCATTCCACCTGTATCGTGTTCTGTGTCTGTCTGTATTTATAGCCCTTGGTTTCAGTTGTAGTTGCTTCCTCTGCTTGTGTTTGTTAGTCTCTCTGCCTGAGTTTAACCCTCTAGTTTTCTGTTTAAGTTTGTTAAAAACCTGTTCCCGCAGCCCATCTGCCTCCAGCCATTCTGTCTCTGCATTTGGGTCCAATACCTCTTTGCTTTGACAAAATGGGAGGAGGAAGCTGAGCTGTGGAAACAGGTTTTAACCCTAATCCTAGCCATGGGCTATAAATGGTACATAAGTGTTTCCATAGAAGCTTGCATTCTTTAATATTAGACAACTTGACCATGTATGAGGTATTTAGTATTTGATTATTACTTGAGTTTCACACAGAAAATCTCTGTTTAAAGCCAGTGAAACTTTATTTATTCAGACAAATGACAAATTGCTATGTACTGGAAACAAGCAAGAGCAAAATACTTTTAGATTAACATGGGCCTATTTTTCTCTCCCTGGGCTGAAATACTGTTTCAGTTCCTTTGTTTTAATTTAATTTATTGGTATGATAACATAGTATTGTATATAAATAGAACAACAGGTACTTTTAAGCTTTCCACTTATCTTTACCTCTGCCAGGGAGGTTATGTTTCACCCACCATTTATCTGTTTGTCTGTTTATCTGTTTGTCTGTTTGTGTTCAAGATAACTTAAAAAGTTATGGACGGACTTTCATAATGTTTTCAGGAGTTGTTGGAAATATGAAAAGGAAGAACTGATTTAATTTTGGTGGTGATCCGGATCCAGGAATTTTTTAAAGGATTTCTTGAATATTATGCTTGGTGGAGGTTTGTGTTCTCCGAGTGCTTTTCTAGGTTTTCTTTTTTTTGTTTTTTTGGAAGTGCAAATGAAAGTGTCTTTCCTGGATGCTCTATATTATGAAATAATACTGGAAAAGACTGTAACTCAACATGACTACAGGTTTAGTCATGTACTTTTTCATCATTACTGTGTTTTTGTTTCCCAAAATACTAACGAGCTGAATCTAATAAAGTGTCATAAAAAAACTGGAGCACTGGCAAAGAAAATGCCTGATGAAGAGCTCTTGCTCTCAAAATCCCCCCTTAGTGCAACAAGTATAGTCCTGCCATGTCAGGTGCCTTTTATGTTTTGTTTTATTTTTTTTTTATATCCACAATCCAGCTCGAAACCTGCCTGGTTTGGCATGGGTGTGCATGTCTGGCTTATTATCTCTACACTGGCAAAGAAGAACATATGAGAAAGATAGAAAAAGGAACAAAATAGTAAAAAAAAAAAAACTAAAAAAAAACATCAACGCTGTTTTCTTTAACTCTCTTGTGAATGTAGTAAAAAAACAATTCAGCAGTGCAGCAGGATCAGCTAATTAAGCTCTTCACCTATAAACAATCTGCAGTCCTAACTTTCTTTCCTCCAGCCGGCTGGTTCCCAAGGATTCTTTGAAATCGTGTGGAGAGGGAAATTATTAAAGCAAAAAAGTTTAAAAAAACAAAAAAAGAAGTGAATTACAGATGCACTATATAACTTTCAGAACTTAAAACTCAGTGTTTCAGACTTATTTGGTGGCATAATGGCATTGTGGAGCCATCGCTGCCCATCCCAAGGCTGAAAAGCAAAACTTTTTTCTCCTGGGACATTGCATGATGTTGCAGCAGAGTTTTCCTTGTGGATTCAAGAACACCCACTGTTTTTAATGTTTTTTTGTCTTTGCACTTCAGCAAAGAAATGCAAGAAGACATTCTCAGAGAAAAAAGGACAAGAAACAGAGAAAGAGAAAGAGCAAGAGCCAAGACAGGCATCAACATGGGAATGACTTTAATTGTCTTGAAAGAGCACATGCAGCATGGATTAGCCTTACATAGGGGTGCATCAGAAAAATCTGCAGAAAGTTCTGTTGGGCATCTTAAAGACAGCTAATTTACCTGTTCATCATCACTTTATAGCTGAGAGAGAGAGAGAGAGAGAGAGAAAAGGCAGTGCGCAGTGTGATGCAGATGCTTTGTTAAGTACACTAATTGTTGACGGGTGTTCGTTTAAATGAGTCAGTACATTAGGAATCAAATGGCTGAATTCCCTCTTCTCCATGTCATTCAGCTCTGCAGAGATCTAATTTATTTGATTCAGGTGTGTTGGAGAATTGCATCTAATAGTTGCAGGACAGTAGCTCAACTTGGGCACTCATGTTCTAGGGGTGTCAAACTTCAGTCGTCGAGGACCGGTATCCGGATGGTTTTTGTTGTGTCTCTCTAACAACACAGCTGATTCAAATCAAATGGATCCAGCAGCTTCTTGTCAACTTATTTATTAATTTCAGCCAAGTGTGTTGGAGCATGGAGACAACAAAAACCTGGAGGAAACCGGCCCCATGAGGACTGGAGTCTGACACCTGTATTCTAGACATTATCAGTCTTTGTCCATAAAAGTTATGAACAGAATCTGTGATGAACGGCAGCCTTGGCAGAGTCCAACCCTCACTGGGAACTAATCCGACTTACTACCGGCAATGTGGGCCAAGCTCTCACACCTGCTGTACAGGGACCGGACAGCTTGTACAAGGGGGTCCGGTACCCCATACTCCCGGAGTACCCCCCACATGAGCCCCCAGGGGACATGGTCAAACGCCTTCTCCAAGTCCACAAAGCACATGTAAACTGGTTGGGCAAACTTCCATGCCCCCTTGCAGGACCCCAAAGAAGGTATAGAGCTGGTCCACTGTTCAGCGACGGGACGAAAACCTCCTCCATTAGTTATCATTTAATAACTTTGTTGGTCATCAAAACTTTTGTCCAAGTTGAATAAAGATCACATTTATTTACTGTGTTTAAGGCAGTCTTACTAAAGCACATTGTTACATGCCCAAACAGATACTAACGTCATACTTTGCACATGAAAAACTTTACATTGTTACTCATTCTCACCAGAGAATTGATGGGGATGTGCTTTTGAGAATAAATAAATCATGCTAAAAAAAAAAAAAATGTATGGCCTCAAATGAAACATTAACCAAACATCTTGACAGATCAATAAGGCTGCACACAATTATATTTTCACTTCAAAATGATATAGCCAACTTAAGCAGTCTATAATATTTATATAACTTATTAACATCTGGTCTGGATGGCTTTCTTTTACCCAAACAGCATGAGTAAAAGAGACAATGAGTGAAACATGATGGAGCTATAGGGTGGTAGGTTCCTGCTGGTTTGCAACGTGAACAATGAGGGGCTCGCTGCTGAGAATAACTCATCACTTTACAGCACACAAACACAAACTCACGCTGAGCTGTGTTCACACCTGCAGTTTGGATTGTTTGAGCCAGGACAAAAAAGAAGAAAAAGACTCATTGTTGCCTCTCACTTTTAGTTTATTTAGCCTTCACTGACTTGGGACAAATGTAGTGTTGTAAACAGGATGTCACACGGTCTGATGGGTAACATACTGACTGGACACTTTGGTGTTCTGCCTCATCAGCACATGCACACAGAGTAGAAAACACTTCAGTTCACCTAACTACAGAGAATAACTTTAGCAAAATAGACCATCCTCATTTGACATAAGTCAAATAATGACTGTAAATAAAAACTCTGCCAATAAGTTACTACTTTGATAAGAACTTTAGCACTAATCCACCTTTGACTTCTGTTGTTTTTAAAGTGGCCTTGGCAGAGTTGAGCTGAGAGCTAAATTGTTAAGTTTGCATGAAAATGTTATTTGATTGGAGAAACACTTAAAAGTGCTTTCTGCAAACGTTATACACTCAACAGAAAAAAGCAATAAGGGTGGTCTGTCAACTTGGATATTGGGAATATAAACATCTAAGTTTTTAGAAGTGAAAAAAAATAGTGATTTGGCAGAGTTATAAACAGCAATAATAATGTATAAAGAATTAAGAAATTAGAAATAACTTAATACCTGACCACATACAGATAATGTTTTAACCATGAATGGGGGCTATAATCTGAGGGGAAAATTAAATCTGTTTAAGTGTGAGAACAAACACACAAATCAGGTACCTGGTGGTGTAATTCTTTTTAATAATGTTCAGGAAAAACTAAAACAATGTCCAAACATTGTCCGGTTCAAGTAAAAAAAAAAAAAGTTTTTCAAAAAGTATGAAGTAAAAGGAATATGCAAACTAATCCAGTTATATATATATACATACATACATACATATATATATATATATATATATATATATATATATATATATATATATATATATATATATATATATATATATATACATATACATATATATATATATATATATATATATATATATATATATATATATATATATATTTAAAGCTGAATTTGTAAATAAATATGAATGTATAAGTATGTGTGAGTATATGCACGTGTGCATGAGAATACAGAAATGCAAATGTGCATGTAGACGTATGTTAATGGTTACATATATGTGTATGAATATTTGCTAAAATATATGCACATGCAGGTATGTATGCAAGTATAAGCATACAGATAGGTGTGTGCCGATACATATAGAGGTATAAATGCAATTGTCTTGTTTTTCACTGATTGTTAATTAATTTATTTTCTTTTGATCAAAATAAATAAATATCAATAATTCATTCATTCAATCAATTAAAAAGATCAATCCTCCTGTTTGAAATAACACTAAAATAAATCATCGACATGTGCAGATACGTCTATATTTGTATCTTAATTTCCAAACACTGTTTCCTGTATTTATTAACATTTCTTATTTTCGTACCTATTGTTGTGTCACTTATTTAACTAATCCTGACAACACAACAAGAAAGTTAAAATATTACTTATTAAAAGCAGGCAGAGTTTGGATATATTGATTGTTGAGATGTGATGAAGGTTGTTGGTTCATTTTAAAGATTATAATTGAAATTTTATTACATTTAGACATTGTTATTAATAGGATCATTGCAGCAAGTCTCAAGTTAAAATGGGTCTAATATGTTGAGTTTGTCTTGCCAATAATAATGTGTTGCAGTCAAAACTGAATATGAATCGAAAAGCTGGGTAAAAGAGTTGTGGGGAGGGGTGGTCTGAGAAGTTGTCCAACAGTGTGTGTGGGACCCTGAGGGACTACCAGCTATCTTTTATTCATACTAATTAGTTTTCAAACTAAATTAACTTCCTCCCCCATAAATTGCAGAGAAAGACATTTCTAATGTGCACCCTCCATGACTCCATAAATGCACACACACAAACATTCACACACGCTCACACTCACAACTAAAAGAATTTAAATTTATGCATATACATGTGTGAATACAGGCCAACACACTGATTATGTATTACAGCAGCCCATTATTGTTTTTCCACTCCCAGTTTGCTCTGATTAACAAATAGTCTTGCAGAACAGATCAAACACATTTACATAAAGTAGTATCTTATATTGATGATTCTTATTAATTTTGGTCATTTCATATCTAAGACTTCATAACATATTTTATTTTAAATGATTAATAAAATATCAGGTTATTGGTACTTTTTTTGTTATACAATCAGAATCAGATCATTAGCAAACACTAGTATTGAAAAAAATTAGCTGTTGTTTCTGTCATCTTTGTTTTATGAAGGAATTATAAATAGATTTGACAGGTTAAATATTAATGTTATGAGGATTGTTTGCATTTTATATAAAATATGCTGATCAAATTAAGATGTCAGGCTCCGAACTTTAATATGGCCCACGGAGACACAACCGTGATGGAAAAGCTTTCAAATCTTGTTAAGAAGCGAGGAAGAAATGGGTAAATTGGGGAGATAACAGCTAAAGTACAATAATTTATCACTGAAATAAATGTTGCACATGTACTGCCAAATCCTGATGCCAGGCCTAAATTAAAAAGAAGGAAAGTGAAAATCATCTAGAGATAAAAGAGAAGGTTGTAAGCTATATGAGTAAGGCTGAGGCTTCTTGTCGGTGGGGGTTGGTGGTACGAAGACACAGTCAAGGTCATTTCTGACTGCAGGACAAACGATACACCTGTGCTGCCCGGAAAAAGGATTAATAAAAAAAAAAAAAAAAAAAAAAAAAAAAAAAGGGCAATACACAGTGGGATAAAAAATGAACTATGTGGGACTTCTGCATGGGATAAAGGGCAACATATGACCACTTCCTGGTGGGAAATAAAAGCCACAAAAAGGAACACTGAGAAATCCTTTAAGCAGCCAGTGTCAAAAGATGAAACGGATGAGAGTGAATGGAAATGAAAATACATTGAATAAGAGACAAAAGAAGTGTGAACGAGATTGACTAAAACTATAAAACGATTAAGACGTGATCAGTGATTATTCTGAGAAATATTCACTGCATGGTATGTTAGCAAACCAAGAATTCTCCTCAGTAACATAATATGTTAGCATATTTAGTGGATGAGAAGTGAGGAAGTTGGTGCATGAAACATACAAATTACATGTGCATGTTAATTCTTCCTTGTGGTGCAGGATAGAATAGAATAGAAGTACTTTATTAATCCCAACTTGGGAAATTTAGTAGTGGCAGCCTCCATGTACAATGGTGTTTCTAACACAACAACAGAACAGTATAAAATGAAAAAGTATAATTAGTCGTGTACAAAATTTGACACTGGGTGGCACAGAAGGTGTGGCAGGAGGTCTGTCAAGGGCGGATTCAGATGTGCTCTATGCAGTATGTTATACATAAATTAAGCTAAATTAAAAAAAAAAAAAAAAAAAACTAAAAAAAAACACTTTATAATCATTTTTATCATCCCTCCTAAGGAAAAACAAACATTTTGGCTTAAATGTTATCTTATCTTGACAATCTCCTTTTGTATGATACCATATAGATGAATACTTAAAATTCCTGCCAACTAGATAAAATATGATAAGACTGGCATATGAAATGCATTCTTCTGCTCTATTGCTAATTTTTACTGACCCTGAGAAGAAAAGCACCACAACTTTTCAGAGGAAGCTTAAAAAAAAAAACACCTAAAACTATCTAAAACATGCATTACTATGATTCTCGAGCACAGAACTTTCCTAAGCTGGTTTATACCCTAAAATAGAACTTATCATTGCGTTTGGTGAAGTCCAGTCCTGACAAAGAACATAAGGAAAATACACCAGAAGTAAACATTTCCATGTCAAGACAAAATGTCATTTTTCAATGGATTAATGCATCTATTGATAGACATACACCCCTGTTGTAATTTGCTACTGCATGTTGTGCTGAATTTAAATTTTCCAATTGTTTTGATTGATTGTAATTTTATGTAATGAGTTACCCTGAGGATCCGTAATACAGCCACACACAGGGAGTCCTGGACAAATGACCAGTTTATTGGTGGAGGAGTATGAACAGAAGATCAGTCCGGGGGGAATGGTCTGCAGAAGAAACCAGGCAACAGCTGGGAGGTAAACAGGATGGCAAAATACTCGTCCAGGCAACGACAAGGCTCAGAGATCCAAAGACAGGCAGGGTCGGTAACCAGAAGATCCGAAAAGTTGCGGTGTCCGTCGAGGGCAAGGCAAGGAGGGTAATCCAGGGGCATAAAGCAGAAGGTCGGCAACTGAGGATCAATCCGTAGAACGCTGGAACAAAACTAGACATAGGTCTGATTATTATCTGGCAGAGAAGGAGGGATTGGAGGGAGCTTAAGTAAGCAGTGAGAGAAAAGGAAACCTGGTGATCTGAATGAGAAAGCAGAGGCAATTAGGAAGCCGGCAGGTGGATCGAGTTACCAATGATGAGCGCCAGGAAATCAGGATGGCAAAAAACATGACAATTTTATTCTTCTGTTTAGCACTCTGGTCCACTGGTTGTTTTAAAGTACATTATAAATAAAGTTGAATTGGATTTGATTGGATAGCAGGAACAACAAGGAGTGAAAAGCAGAGATAGGCCATTGTTTCACCTGTTTGACACAGTAATAGTAATGTAGAAATTACTTTGTGGATGACAATTTTCTTTACAACATGTTAAGAATAGTAAACACGGCTTCTCATTGCATTGATTTAAGTGGACTGAACAGAAAGTGGTGTACAGGTCAGCAGAAAGGACAAGCTCTAACCACTATTTTTACATGCACTGAAAGCTTATGGTCTTAAGTATTTGCTGACTTGTGCATACATTATCCCTTCCACTGATCTATAAATGAACCCAGGATCAGAGTGGAAAACAGTTAAATCAGGAAAGGAAAAGCAAATGTCTTGTTTTCATTGTTGATCAGACTTGTGGACTTTTCCGTTGGTAGGAGAACAACTAGCAGAGCATCAGAAAAAGCAGGTATTTTTGTGGTATGGTCTTTGCCAGTCCAGGCCCACTGGGGCCTGTTCTCCCTTACTGCGGGGGACTCCGACTGGGGCCCCCCTCCATTGTCTTTTAGGTGGGTGCATGGCTGGCTCCGAAGTGGGGTGGTTGGGGTCTGTGCTTGGGGGTGTTTGCCAGCTGCCCGGGTCTCACAGTTCTCCTAGCCTGCCACTTTGTGTGGGCGGCACCACATTGTCATGATCACTCTTCTCTGAACACGTTCCACTCAGTCTGTTCTGCATGTGACACAGTCACTGAGTCGTGCAGCATCACAGGATCTGTTGTCTGTGGATGCTGTTCCTTGGTAACTTTTGTTGATCTATCCTGTAATAAGCATCTGTTATAAATAATGTCAATATAACTTGAAGAAATGCACGACAGATGAAAGAGCACTCAAAATCATGGGAAGCACAGAAGTTCGACTTGGTTATGCAACACAAGGTTGCTGGTTTCTGGTGCTGTTTTTATGCAGAAATCCTCTGGGTTTGAACAAGGCTTTTCCACTCCCGTTGGACTGCAATTAGGCTGGTTGGAGTGATGTGGTGCCAGAGGCCTTAGTATGAGCTATTTCACACAGATCCTCTGAGAAATAACAGAACTTACCTCTCTAACTCTTTCTGTCTCACCGAACATCCTGTCAGCCCCTCTTTTTGACTTTCTCCTTCTGTCTCATCATTTCTTCCTCTCCATCATTTCTTATTCCGGTCTCGCTTTCTCCTTCTTTCTTGTTTTCCCTGCCCTGTCTCCTTCTCCAGTTCCCCTGTTTTGTTTATGTTGTTTTTCCAAGCTGACTGATTTGAATAAACTGCCAGGGTTTAAATGAATTATTGATCATGGTGCAGACTTTTAGGGGAAGAGTAAGGTCCTGTTAATCATGCCTTGCATTGGATAACACTTATCTTTTAATTAGTCAACAAAAACACAGCACCGTATCTTTATTGCATAATTTCCTGCCATGACTTCTTTTCAGTTAGATAAAAAAAAATCTCCTCAAAATTACAACTTTAATTCATACCAGTGCTTCTTTACTTGATTGAATGAAGCTTTACTTTGTGTCTTTGTTTGTCCCTCATGTCAACATGAAGCTATTTACATTTTCCACCAAATCTCAACACAACACCATCATTCTTACTTCTCTTGAACCAGAAATATTTGTCTTGGTAGTTTGGTATTTTCTCTCTTTTTAAAATTCTTTTCTCACAAGAGACCAAATTATTGTTTTAGACCAACGTTACATATTAAACTCAGAAAGAACAGATGTAGCAGATTTAAAGTATTTCCTGATCGTGACCCAAAAGACATCATTTACATTTTAATCTGACCAGGTTTGGAACAGGCTGTTCTGCTGTGCACTCCAGTATCTTTAATTTATTCATGGACAACAGCTTAATTTCCCATTTCCATTTATTTAGAAGTCGGCCACAAGGCAGGGTAAAGAGCTTATTGATTCACACCTTTTCCTTTTTTCTTCACCCTCATCACTAACCAGGTGATGCAAACCGGTGCTTCATTAGACGGTGGCAGGGACAGAAAAAAGAAAGGAAGGAAGACATGATGGACAGAAAAAAAAACAATGAGTACTTTGTGAAATCAAAAGTAATCCTTATTAATTGCAGTTGAATCAGGATAGCACAACAACAGATGTTTAAGGTGCGTAGGAATTTTGTTCTTAAATTATATGATAGACATATTCCATTTGCATAGAACTTATAAACTTGATTTTGTTTACACCGCTTTTGACATTGATGACAAACTCAAAGTTTCACAGGACTGACTAAAAGGTTAACATAACTTTCCTTTAATGTTTATTCACATTCACAGAACCAGTCAAATGTTTAGACATAGATTCACATTAGATCCGATGGGTGAGTGGGAACAAACTTTTGGGGTGTTTAAATGTGGCTCTCCTTGATTTGTTTCTAAAACACTGTTCTAAATACTGTGAAAAACTCAGAAACTGGCCAGAAGTTTGGCTTTCATTTCATCAGACTAGATGATTTTCCCAGTATGTTTTTGCATCTCAATGTCATGAACGAATACTTAATTTTAATGATGATTAACAGCATGAAAATCGGAAGTTTTACAAAGGTTAAAAAAGGTTTTCATAGAGTCTGGCTCCAAATACATTATATAACTGCATCTTTTGTTCAGTCAAAGTGTCAAATGACAGATAAGGGTCTCATGGCAAAATAATTAATCTTTTGATTAGTTCATCCACTGTTGCCTTCCATGTTTTCCATCCTCCTTACTGTTTAATGGAGGATTTCACCCTAATTAGTATGTAAGTTTTTATACAACCAAGAAGCAAATTAAATCTACCACTTCCTTCTGACCCACCCATTGCTCAGCTATCACGTTTTATCACGTAGTTTCTGCACCTAAACTTCTGAATCATTTGAATGTGAAGATTTTCTTTCAAAATTTCAACTGAAAAAAAAATAGAATCTGTTGTGATGACATCTAAGAAAAATGAAAGAAGTTCAAATATTTTAGCAAAGTTAACAATGCTCCAGCGGACACTGAGTAGGTTTATTCCAGAAGTAGTAGAGTGAATAACTGTGTGTGTGTGTGTGTGTGTGTGTGTGTGTGTGTGTGTGTGTGTGTGGGTGGGTGTGTGTATGCATGTGTGTCCGTGACTCAGACCTTAAACAGTCAGGTAGAGGTACTCACCCACTAATGGGAAACTTATCTCTCTTGAACACACGCTGACCGTCACTGACCTTCACCACCTGCTAATTGGCATAGGCAGGATTTGGCTTTTACAAGACTATAGTCAAGTGTGTGTGCATGTGCATGTGCAAGTGTGTCTGTGCTTTCAAGTGGAGGAGTTGAGAAAACACCTGCACCTTCTTCTTATGCCAATTACCCCATTCAATCCTTTCAAGACCTCCTTCCACCTCACCTCCCGTTCAGGAGCACCACTTACCATGAAGCCTCCTCTTCCTCTCCTCCTTTGTCTGTTACTGGTGCCAGCTTTAAACCTTCATATGGCCAGTCTGTCTTCATTTATTCAGCTGTTTTATTTTGTGTATGTTAAGGATGCGTGTGCGTTTGAGTGGGGTTTTGT
The DNA here is from genome assembly GCF_933228915.1 of Telmatherina bonti. Lineage (NCBI taxonomy): Eukaryota > Metazoa > Chordata > Actinopteri > Atheriniformes > Telmatherinidae > Telmatherina > Telmatherina bonti. The sequence goes on along the minus strand of NC_136619.1, from coordinate 32,739,992 downwards.
CCATGAGTATGCATAACTGAAAGTGACTTAATGTAGGAGTGAACAAGATCTCCAAGCATAAATACACGTAAAAGGTCATAAAAGAGACACTGCATGAGAATCCTTACAAATGAGAGCCACGTTTCCATTTTTACCTTGTTGAAAGTTTAGGGTTTTTTTTAGTCAAATTTGTACCTGCACCTTTCCATCATTACTGAAACAAGCTAATTTCTGTGGATGTTCAGAATAGTTTCCATGGAGATGCTATGAGGTGGACCAAACAATGAACTGCTCTGTCTGGAGAAGCAAAAAATGCAGCAGAACAAAATGCTGACCTAATGTAAACACAAACTGCTGTCATCAAAAAATAGATCAAGGAAAGCCGGGTCATCCTCTTTCCGTAGGTCTACGTCCTGCACTGGGAGAGAAATGTAAGATGGATTACAGTAATCTGCAATAAGTAAACAAGATTGCTTGTTTGAAAAGTGGCTTAATCAGAAAAAGAGCATTATTCAGCCTTTAAGGTGTGTTCACCTGTAATAGTTTGCTTTGTATGTTTCAGAAGAATGTCAATAAAAAAAATTTTTTAAAAAGCCCAATTTGTCCATTTCAGCTAATCTGTCAAATGTGTTTTACCACTTTTGCATGAAGCCCTCTTCTATAATAACTCCAGCAGAGAAATAAAGCTTTAATAAAAGCACTGGAATGGCTTCATGTTAATTGATTGACTTTAACTGTTTCCCCCTCAGAAACAGAAAACGATCAAAGTCAGTGCAGCTTGCTGCATTTTGCATCTCTCTAATGGGAGAAAGAAAACATTACACATTACTTCCTCGTTCTCTGAATTATTCAGTTGCACCTTGGGCCATTGTCTATTGATGTTCCTACAGACTTCCCCAATCTACAGCTGACAACCCTGACACCACATCTAAAAGAAAAACTACAAAAACAAAACACAAAGAATAAAAAATCCACCTCAATCATTACTATGTTATCATGTGGATGCGTCTGTGTAAATATTAATTGCTGGGAAAGCTCAACAAAATGGATTGAGCAACGGTTTAATGCGATGTTCTCCCACAGATGTTGTAAAACTGCGGCATGATTAGCATCATCTGAATGCTACAAAATCCAATCATTATTTTATGAAGCCACATCAGCTAATACATGAGCTCTTCAGTATTGTTGCACATTAAAGCAATCACTGTAGCTACTGGCTAAACATGTGTTTTATTAACATGTGGAAAAAGAAGTTGACTGACTAAAATTTAGCACAATTTAATGGTCTAACTTATCCAGACAACAGCCCTAAAAGCAGTAAAGGTCCACTCCTTTACTATTCAGTTTAAATGCATTCTTTACTTGACTTTTTTTTTTTTTTTTTTTTTTAAACTATTTACTTTAAACTAGTAATAGACATTAGTATTCTCTCCAAACCACCGATATAGTACGATTGGTTGTCTTTGCACTACCTGTGCTTTTGCCTAACATTCACCACAAGACTAGTCTCTGCTATTTAGGACAAAACCTGGTGGTCTACCGCCTCTTTTTCATTTTCTCTCCTAGTCTACTGATTGGAACAGCTAACTAACAGAGCTGCACACACACACTGGAAACAGAACACTACAGATTTTTTTTTAAAAAAGAAAAAAAAAGCAAGATTTTTGCTTAATATGTTGGTATGTGAGTCTGTCCAACTGTTAGCATCTTTATTACCTAACTGCCCTGTCCCTTATTGAGAGTGAGCTGCTGTGTTTCAGGATGTCTCTCAGCGGGTGCAAAGCCCACACACACTACAAACAGGAAATTACAGCTTCACCTGGGCCAACACTCACCTGTACTCCATGCTGATTCAGTCCCTGCTGCCCTGTGGGAGACACAGCCTCCAATACAGGTAACAGAGAAGCTTCTTCTCCTTTTCCATTTCATAAATGTTTTTCTAATAGTCTTGTTGTTCTTCTTAGTATTCTTATTTCCACACTATATTTTAAACCTTTGCTTGTCTCAGCAGGTTTCCGTTTGATGATTCAGCAGATTATTTTTGTTGGTACAAACAGCTCTCAGGTGTTTCTAAGCAGATAACCTCTGAGCCTTGTGAGCCAACAGTACGAGCCTTTACTTGTTTGAAAGTGGAGCATTGCCAGCTTCTGGAGGTTGCCGTGGTTTTTGGATAAAAATATGGTTGTTTGTTCTGTTGATTTCTCATACTTTGTCAAATGGAGCCTAATTTTTAAAAATTACTTAAATAAGTACTGGAGTTTTATCATCACTACTCAAAGCTGCAACAGATCACCTACAGGGGGGGGAAAAAATCGAAATTTGTCACAAGCAGAGCAGCCTTTAACCATTTATTAACCACCCAACAAAACATTAATGATTAAAACAATTATCGAGTGAATGAAATCACATCTGAAAATCACGTGAGCAACACTCTTTGCTATCAGCTGCCAGGCTCATTTCACAACATCCTGACTGACACATCTCAGATCATCTCACATGCTAAACACACAAGCTAAACAGAAACATTTACCTTAATTCAGACTATTTGCTCAGCAGTGAAATCCCAAATGTGTGCTGTAGACATTCAGCTGTGGGCAAAGTTATCAACATTATTAAATTCTTAAACTTACTTTCTCATGGTGATGTCCACACTGTTCAGTATTTAACCGCCATACGTTAGCACATCGTTAGCATGCTAGCAGGCATGAGTGACTCCGTCTGATGCTTATTATATTTAACATGACTATGACTGTGTAACAGCCGACTATGAAAGTTGTTAGTTAATTTCAGCCACATAAATAGGATTGTTTTGAACAGTTTGAGCAGTAATGAAATGAAATGGCTAAAGTCCCTCATCCCTAATGTCATTCAGCACCGCAGAGGTCTGGTGACGAGCCATTCATGTGATTTGGTGGAGAAGGGATGCATCTAAAAGTTGCAGGATAGTAGATCTTCAGGAGCAGACCTGGACACCCCTGATTTAAGGAGTCTACAGAAGTTAGGGTGATCATATGAAATGTATTATCCCTGTTTGCCGTGCAAAATAAGAATATCAGAGTCGTTTTAGGAATTCTCATGTGAATTTGACTAAAAGCTGGATAGATATGAAAAGAGCAACGGTGATACATATCAGCATATAAAACTATTGTGTATGTATGAGTGGTGCAGTTACCAACAAAGGACAGTTGTTTTCTTAAAAATGCCCCCTCCGCTGTGTATGTTTAATAGATTGAGCTACAGTGCACGTCTTCAGGCTGTCGAGGATGAGCTCTAACAGTCTGTCAGCAACCTTTCTTGGCTTTCTGTCTGATCAAAGCGTACACTCAGCAGCACCCGCTGCTGCAGGTCCTAACCCTCAGTCCCTTTGACTTGATGCAGAGGAGAACAAAGGCGAGCTGGAGGACAGACAGAGGAGAGGAGGATAGAGGAGAAAGTGAGACTAGAGAGGGAGAGAACAGAGATAGGCCATGCTGAGAGGTCATGTTTGATGAGAACTCTGGATCTCCTACAGACACACAATAAGAAAGGTCATCTTAGCGCAGCCAAAATAGAAACATGGAGGAAGTGGGTAGAGGTCAGAAAACAGAGAAGAAATGACTGGAAGACTGTGGAAGAGTAGGTGGGCGAGGCAGAGAAGAGGAGGGATGAGAAAGAGGGGGGACCTCATCACACAGGCGTTGAAGCTTCAATTAAGATTGGTCACCAGATAAAGAGATTTTTGTGTTTGTGTTGATGTCAGTGATTTTGAGTGTGTGAAGTAGGTTGTGAAAGAGTCCTCTTTGGGCTTTTGTGCTTATTTCTAATATATGTGTCAGTAATTGTTTCTGCTTTTCTACAGGTATGAGCATAAGTACAGATGGCTGCACAGTATTAGTCATATCTGTGGAAGTGTCGTCTGTTCATGTGTCCATGTTTAACAGAGGTTTATGACACTTTGTGAAACTGTGATTATATGCAATCTATTGATACATGAACACAAAAATGGTTACAAATGAATGCAGCCTGCAATATTGTGTCCTACCATTAAAGTGTGTCTTCTGTACTCCAGAAGATGTGATTTTGTCTCCAATCAGACCCATTGGTTTTCATTTGCTTTAAAAGTAACTTTCATTTTCAGTTGCTTTCTATTTGACCCTGTTAGTGATTGTGTATGGTTCGGTTCAGACATTAAATGCAATTTAACAATCACAATGTCTGCAAAATACACCTAAAAAATCTCAATTCCTTATTTTGAATATTAGCTGCATGAATGAAGAATATCATGTGTGCAGATTCATGGCTGTTTTATGTTTCACTATAAGAACCATGAAATATGTCCAGTTGGTTTAGAGTGTGTGGATTCTGAGAAGTTCGTCAAGCTTAATCGTGCTAGCAAAGAGTTTACCTGAAACAGCAACTGTACTTTTATCAATGAAGTTGACATGAAGCTAATCATGCCTTAACATAAAATGCATTGTTTGTGTAAGAATCATAGCAGATGACTGAATTTCACTGCTTTTGCTCTTTTGTTAGTGGATAAAAATGAACTTGGTTGGTGGAGCAGAGTGTCAGCACCGGGACTGTGGTTCAGCCTTTCCTTCTCCAGTGTCTCAGTCTATTGTTGCCACTGTCCTTGTCTGTCTTTGTCTGCAAGTTGTTCTTTTGTGTTACTAAGTATAACCATCAAACCACAGAAGACCGCGTATCGAGATAAGAGATTCCAAACAATTCAAGTAAAATAGATTATGTGTGCAATCATATTGACTTTGAGGTGTTCCTTCATTTGTCTTTCAGGATCAGTTAATTAAACATTGTGTTGAAGAGAACAGTGGAGAAATGATGAGGCTGACACAGTCTCAGAGCGACAGCCTCCATGATAAACATTGGGACCTGTGTCTCTCAGGCTGCGAATGTAAAGAAGATGGCTAATAAGGATTAACAAATGCCACTGTGTTTACTTTGCTTTGTTTACAGTGATTTATCTCTTTTTTTAAGCTTCCTTTTATTGTGTTTTGATATATTGTTCTGTCTTTTTTCTTGATTTTATTACCTTTGTTTTGCTGTATGCCTTTTCTATTTTAATGTTCACGTTTATTAGCTGTTATAACAATATTCCCTTGAACCTATAACAACCTATGTACACTTATATTGATAATTCACCTCGTCTTTATAAAAAAAAAACAAACAAACAAACAAACAAAAAACAACCAAAGATTAACCTTAAGATTTCCATTATACAGCCAAATAAAGTGGCTTGACTCTTTTTAAGAGTAGGGGGGGGTTAGGTTTAATGAAAGATTGGACTGTTATTCCTGCTAAATACATCCCCAAAATGGTGTAAAACCTCACAACTAACTATTTTTAGTTTGTATTTCATGAAACTGAAGAAGCAAAGAAACAACTATGAAGATCTGCACCGGTAGGCTTTACTACCTACATGTTTAACAGAACTTACTGAGCCGGTAATATGTCGTGCATGACATTCCCTGTAGGATAAAGTCTAAATCAGCCAGCCTGGAAAGTTGGCAATGCTATCAAGCTATAAGGAAATTCCTCCCTGTGACATCCACCTGCTAAGCTTTTCTGAACAAATATTCATCTTGACTCCTCAGTTTGTGAACTATTCTGTAATTGAAGCTGTCCTGACAGATCCAGCTGTTGCTAAACATCTAAGAGTCCTCATGGGAGCATCGATGACCAGACAGGTATAAGTTGACCTTATGACTTCTATAAAAGCAATACAGTATAAGGTAGACAATACTGCCATATAGATAGATATATATATATATATATATATATATATATATATATATGGCAGCATGACTAATTCATATGACTAATTCATGAGAAACAGTTTTAAGTATGCAGGTTGCTCAGTCAGGTGCATCTCATCTACTTGAAATATATAGAAATATCTTTCTCCATGACAAGTCTCATTAGTGACTCTGCATCTGTAATATCTCCTCCCCCCCAGTGCTGGCGTTCACACACATTTCTTGTTTCTTTCTCTGTAACTTTAACTTTGCTACTTTCTGCCTCATTCCACTTCGTCCTCTGTCCTCTATGTCTCGGCAGCTCTCAGATGTTGCATTCCCTATTCTTCAAGGCTCGTTGGTCACAGTAAGAGATCTGCTCTCACCGCCTACCAATCTGGGACCTTGAAGACCTTGAAAGGACGTGTTGCGATATGGCTTTATTCTCTCTTTGAAAGAATAAATGGAAGCAAATGGGTAAAAGACACAAATGTGCCTTTCCTCTATGCAGCTTTGCTTTAAAAGTGCAAACAAAAGATATAGATAAAATTCCTATTTGACATGTCATGAGCCACAACTACAGCAAACACATTATCTTTTATATTTTGGACTGGGTCCCTACTGGGCACTTTGTACAATGAAATATTAATTAGTATTAAGCATACATGCCTAACCATTTACATCTACAGCACGTTTGTGATGCATGCAAATATAATCATTCTGAATTCCTATATTAAGTGAGCTTGGTTGATTTGCATACAGATGTGTAGTGCAGAGCCCTAACACACCGCCTGGTTAATTGAATTAGCACGACGGTCTCACTGGAAAAGTGCTGTGCCAGCAGTAAGATTGCACTGTTGCAGAGCAGGGCAGCAGTAAGAGTAAACACAGTCACCCCACAGGGAACCATATATCATTATGCTCCTCCTGTGAGGCCAGAACTGTCAGAAACATGTCTGGCCTGTTACTTCTCTCAGCATCGCATTCTTGCTCTTTCCAACTTCCTTTCCTGGGGAAGCGCCCTTTGTTCACCTTTTGTCCCTGTTCCTGGTGGTGGTACCTCGGTCTCTAAAGACCGCTTAAGCATTTTTGTTTTTTGCAGCTACAAAGATTCTTCTTCTAAAGAGGATGTTCAAAGAGTCTTTGCTATGTGTGTGTGTGTGTGTGTGTGTGTGTGTGTGTGTGTGTGTGTGTGTGTGTGTGTGTGTGTGTGTGTTGTTTTCATAACTAACCCATAAAGATAGATAAATGTAAAGATGGCTGTTGTTTTAATTTAAGCCCTGTTTCTAAACTTTTTTTCATCCAATATCTACTTATATATTTCAGAAACGTATATTGTTTGTTTTTCTGTTACATTTAGTTCCTGGTAGGACTCTGTCTTTCTTATAGTTTATTTGAACAACCTTCATGAAAATGGTACATTTTACCTTTTGAATTGGAACTTTTCATTTAAAGCTTTAAGAATTTCATTAAGTTATTGCAAATAAAAACTGAACATTTCCCATGGAAATGGTGTTATTTAAAAAGTTCCATTTACTTTATTTTCTATTTAGCTTAATCTTATATATGTACAACTAAATAACATAATAATAATAATAAAAAATAAAAAAAACTTGACATTTGACATGATATGGTTAAAACTGCACTGGGATATGAAATAAAATTATAAAAAATGAAAAATCCTTTATTAAGTATAAAGTCATACTTTATTAAGTATTTTTCATATAAAAAGAAACCAAACAATTCCCAATAGGGTAGAAGGTGAGAGGAAAAAGTATCAGTTTTAACAGGAATAAACCTGATAGAACAGACTCTTTCCTCAAGTGGTTCGGGTGAGAGGAAAGCAGGGGGGAAGATGACAAGCAACAAGCCATTAACATTAGACAGTCTGGTGGGGTCAGTGCTCCCAGATCAGAAACATGCGTGGCCACAACAGGAGGATTCTACAGAAAGCAGAAGCAGAGAGAACGGTGTGAGAAAAAGCAGCAAGCAATAATGGTAAAACTACGTTTGAGTGGAAAAGATTGAGTAAAAAGTATTGCGTTCGGTGCTATATTAGGTCCTTCAGCTGCCCACAGGGGAATAGCCACAGTAAGAGAAAGTTAAGTGTGTGTAGGCTTTATCAAATGGAGAAGCTGTAAACTTCAACAGAAAAGCAGCAACACAATCCCAGAGACATACATGAAATGACTACAGCCAGCTGAACACCACATTATGCAGATATAGGTGCCGTTCAGTGTGTTGAATATGGTTGTGTGCCAGCACAAGGAAACAGCAGCTGTGTTTATTTCGAACTGTTAAGTGAACTTAAAGTGAACTTCAGTAATGCTGTTTTCGGGAAAATGTGCATTAGTCTAGTTTCCATTACCTGGTTTGGACCAAATGAACATAAAGTCTTCAGCAGGTGGTGGTGCATGCTTCACTGCACATGCTACAATAAACAGAGTTGTGCTCACTGGCAGAAAATGAAACTTTGAGGAAAATGCTCAAAATTTCTTTCTTTTTTTTAATATATTTTGGTGGTTATGTTTTATGTTTCGCCCTGCGATGGACTGGCGAGCTGTCTAGAGTGTACCCTGCCTTTCGCCCAAATACTGCTGGGATAGGCTCCAGCTTCCCTGCGACCCTTAATCAGACTAAGCAGTTAGGATAATGAATGATGACTGTTTTATGTTTCATGTCAGTTTGCTTTGGTTATATTTACAATTAGAAGCTGGAAACCGATGATAGGTAATGTCATCAGCCATGTGAATGATGTGTTGACTGTGTCAGGATTGATTTGCAATAGTTATTCTCATCTGCTTTAAGGTGCATCGACTCTTTTTCAAAACTGGGCAAACACTCACCCTGGCTTTTCCAAACTTTTCTGCCAAAATGTCCACTTGTCAAACTAATGGAGGCCATCAGCAAAGAAAATAAAGATGGAAGCAGCAGGTAAAAATGTAAAGAGGCCTGAAGTGAAAAACCAGACAGGAGGAATAAATAAAGTTGGGAAACAAAGACAAAAAAACAGAAAACGCTTGAAATACTGAGTGGTGAAAAGACCCCCAAACTGATAGGTTCAAAGACAATTTGCTATAATATGCATGAAGTGAGAGCCTGTTTTTATTGTACAGTGACTTTGAGTGACCTGAAAGGTGCTTTTAAATAAAAACAGTCCCATCATCTCATGACATTTTTCCCTCTTTCTTTTGATTTTTCCCCCTTTTACTTATGGTGCAAAAATCTGAGTTTAGTTCACTCACTCTACAGAGTTGTAGGGTTGAAATAATCTTTCTGCATTTTTAAAAGCTATAACTTTAGAAGGAGTGGCAAATCCAACTTTAAAGATGAAATGACAAAATGTTGGAACAAAGATGTTTTCATGGATGTGGATTTTTGGTGTCAGTCCTACTCAGGCTCGATCCTTGAACACCCTTCAACCCAGAGCTCTTTCATCCAGCAGAACATCTCCGTCTCACCTCAGGGTCTGCTCTCACCTCCATCACTCAGTTGTGTTAGCCATTCACACTTGGCCTGTGAAATCACACTCTCTTCACAGGGGCTCTTCAACACGCCACCTTCTTTCCTTCTTCATCTTGTCCTCTCTCTCTGAATTCTAATTGACTGAGCAGTGCATCCATCAGTATTTCTCTTGCCTGTAGCAAACAGATGGGGCTCTGTCACTCCTTACTTTTGATTGTCACTGGACATCTATCCTTGCCTCCACCACTGCATCATAAATCCACCTACCTGTGAGGCACACTCTGACCCTTATTCACATGCCCTAAGATCCACACAAGTCCAAATGCTTTACTCATTCAGTGCTAGTCTCACTTTATCTCTCTTTACTCTGATCTTCTAACTATAAAGGGAAACAACAGCAATGACACTAAATATTACTCCTTTAATTAGACTTTAAATTTTAGTTTGAAGTACAGTATGTATGGTTTGAAATAGCTCTCATGGCGCATATAGATCAGAATAAGTTCGGTTTGCCTACTTAGCATTTTAATACCTGCAATGAGAAGCTTATACAGCTTCTATAGGCAGCTGTACATGGTTAAATCATCTTTACTGCTTGTTAAAATTGTGTTTCGTTTGAAAAATCCAGTTTTTATGGGTGTTATTTATGAAATATTGTAGCTGGTTTTTTGTTTTCTGGGTTTGCTAACTCACAGGCTTCCAAATGCATACAAAAAACCATGATAAAATTGAACAAAATCACTTTGTAATTACCAAAATCAGAAGTGAGAGCCATATTTTGTCTTGACATCTGTGTATACAAGCATAAATTTGTGGAAGGTTCAATTAGTCTGGCTTTTTGTATGAAAATGACAAACAGAATGCTTTTGTGGATTTTCTCATTGTGGATTTTATTCAAAAGCTGCTACGATGTGACAAGCTGATTTGTACTTATCTTTGTACAAATACATGGTAAAACAACAGCTTTGCAAATGTTTCAGATGAGAGCTGATTTACCTTAATAATCTTATAAACTTTGAAGCCACATGTTTTATGTCGCATCCAGGATGACATCAGAGAAAGTTGTATCCTTTATTTTTTGTTATTTGAAATATTATAAATCACAGATTATAGTCCGATTTCTTGTTTAATCTTTGATTTTGTTATTCCCATGCACGAGTGCCCACATTACATAAGTTGCTCTGAATAACATACATTTGATGGGATATAGTGAGTGTATGTTCTAAATCCTTTTCATAATTGGTAAAATAAATAAATAAATAAAATATTAAAACTCCCTTAAAGCACAAAAGGTTGTCCAGCCTCCATGACCATATAGGGCATTGTTCATAATGCCAAATATGACCAATAAGGTCGTATGTGGTGGTGGTTGTGGCTCCAGCTCAGGGGTGAAGCTGTGGTTCAGGGAACAACCAAGTGAAGCAAACTGGTGCAGCTGGACTGCTGGTCTAATTGGGAACCATTTTTATCTGCAACTGTGTTCTGAGGTCCCTGTAGAAAATGCAGAGTTGAGATCTCATCCATGTAATGTTATTTAATCTTGAAAGTTTGTGTAATTAGGGGCGTGTCCTTTTGACAGACATGCCCATATCTGATGTCTGTCAAAAGGCAAAGGGTAGCACAACCGAAGTTTTTAGACGGCTAACAGCAGGCATTAGCTTGCTGGTTAGCTCCCGTTATCTCTGAGCTAGCTTGGTTACCACTTAGCTACAGGCAGCTTAGAGCTTAATGGGTGTCAATCATCCACCCCCATGCTCACAGCCTGCCCACAGCTCCGCCTCTGTGCCCATTTTTGTGTCTCCCTGGAGGGATGATTCACATGATCCTACCAAGATGGCGACGGTGGGAACCGCCTACAAAATCTTAGTTCAGCTCTTCAGAAACTTACGGTTGGAGGTCAAAGAGGTTCTGTCTATCTTTTAAATACAGTCTATGGGGTGGCAACTCATGTAGAGCCGCAGTCCTGCAAGTGTTTGGAGTTTCCCTGCTTCAACACACTTCACACTGGTATAAGTGCATCCCTATTTGGCGTATTTGTTTTTTTTCCCCTGACTTTCAGTTTTGCTTGCTGTTCCACACTCTTTTTTTCAGCTTTAG